>NW_019248239.1:16726-22650 GCF_002742605.1 Olea europaea var. sylvestris | reverse complement strand
TTTTTTACAAGGTGTCCGGGCTTGCGTCCGACTAGATCCTTGTCCCTGAACCTCCGGCCCCTCAGCAGCTCAGGGAGGTAAATCGCAGGATGTGCCCTTGTTGGCTCCCAGGTTCCCACAACTCATTTGGACTCCTTCCGCAAAGAGAGCTCTCCTCGCTGGGCGTTTGTTCAACCAAATGGCTTCCCCTCCATTTTAGCACCCAGTGTTAACTCCAGGAATCGAACTCTCCACCCTTGCTTCCAGCGTCCCAGCGTGTTTGCTTTTTCTATCTTACGGATACTTGTGCTAGTGATCTGTTCTTTAAACAATGACAAAAATTGTCCTTACTTTCATGTTGTGACCTATTCAGGATGACAGTGAGCAACCTACAAAGGAGTCCCAACCCAGCAGAGTTTGGACAATTGATTAAGTGGCTTTAATTATGGAAGCGAATCCAGCTATAATTCTATTTTTATTGTTCGGTCGTTTAGGTATCACCAAGGCAATATTGGGGCATGCAAAGGCACTCAATTCAACTCTCCTTGCATTACTCATCTTCTCTATAATATCTTAAACTTTTAGAAGACGTAATTTAGCATGTGCTTATAGTACTAAGAATTTAAATCTTGGAATGCCAGTTATCCACCAAACATGGGACAGTTGAAGCGGACCTTATTTTCATGAGATATGCTATATGTCCAGGGCCACATAGACCCTGGACATCGGCACCCCGCTATAGGTGGGGATCTTGTTTTGGTGCCCCTGTCCGTCCAGATCCATGTGGCCTTGGACAACAAGTCTTTTCCCATTTTCTTCGAGGTTGAGGGGCTCACATGGGTGAGGAACTGACAGAGGTAGGTAAGACTTTTTTTTAGGACGGCCCCACACAGTCTTGTTCTATACCTAAGCACATGATGTCCTTGAGCCTATGAGTTGGCTGTCACCTTACCATCAAGATTATTGCCTACACTGTTTAGAAATGATTATAAGTTTCTAACCAATTCGACATTAGATATTAAATACTTTGCACGAATTAATCTATATATATTTTCCTATTCATTATCTTCCCTTGGTGGTGAAATTTGCATTTAGGACAGATTCAAGTTGGGATTATCTACTTAAATCTCCCCCATCCCTAAAATCCCATTTCACCAAACTATTGTTGTGACAAGTCCCAATCCAAGTGAAACAAGAGAGAATTGATGGGACAAGAATTAAATGCTACATGTTAGGTTGTATAAATCTCAAGTTGTACCTCTCTCTCTCTCTCTCTACACACGCGCGCACATATTATTGAACATGATATGGATAGGGTTTGAATATTGTTGCAGAATTGAACTTGAAGACAGATATATATATATATATATATATATATTGAGTTTGAGTTGATTTTTAAATGTGAAGACAGATATATATATATATAAGCTTAGCCGAAATATAATTTTCTTCTTTTTTCTCTCTCTTTTATGGGATTTCCTTTTTTGGATGGGAAGATCATACGTGTGGAAATATAATCATAAACCGTGCGAATTATTCAACATCAACGGTGGAGCCATTTTTGGACCGTGACAGTAGGAAAAAGGTGAAAAGGTACGTAAAATACACATGAAATTATACAAGTGGATGCCTATCCTCTCAAAATTATCAAAACCAGACTGATGGCCGCAGTTAAGGATCTTGATTCATAGGTACAAGTTGTTTCAAATGTTATTTTCAGAAACACAGTATTGGCAGATATTTTGAAGCCTAAATATGTACAAGTAAGTGTATCAAACTAAAAAAAAGAAAAAAAAATATAGAAGGGATTTTAAGTCTCGAATATATGAAAAACTGTGCACGTGTTAGGACTTTGATAAAAATAAATTAGACCCATGTACGAAGCAACATGTTGAATCTCATTCCTAACCCTATGATATGGTGCCTAATTCGTAAACTAGCCACAAAGCTGGGGAGAGAGGGAAATTAAAAATAAAAAAAGAAAGTGGAAGGTGAAGAAATGAAAAGATACAACCAACTATAACCACAGCCACACTCATTTCATTGGCTCTACTTCTTGTCTTCAATATACATTTTTATTATCCTATCTTGCACCCAACTCCTAACCCTTCTAGAAGCCCTAACAATCTAATTAATATTTTGCATGTTGGTGCACCAATAGAATAAAAGTATTTATGCTCTATAGTCTAAACTAAAACCTGCCAAATGCCAACCACAAATTAACTTAATTTTGAAAACATAGGATATTTCATATTTCCTTATCAAAACAATATTCCCACTTAGTCGATTCTAAAGTACTTTTAAAACTCACTTTTCCTTTACAATTTTATGCATGTTATTTTTCACAATTTTCTTGTCGCACTTTAACTTAAGAAATTTAAACAAAATTAATTATTTTGATTCTTACATTTTCGTGTATACGAGAAATTAAAGCAAGAAGGATTATGGGCGATTCAGGTATGCATCGTACATCAGGTTGGGAAGATTTTGGATTCTATTGAAGTGGGAAGGTAGAGATGGCACCTTGTCTTTTATTGCTCTACTTTAATTTAATACCTTACTTTGCACCTAACTAAAGTTTACCACCTTACTTATTCACTTTTACTTAATTTTTCTTGTATGATATTTGTATATATTAATGATGATGTTATAATCATCAATAGATGCCACCAGCCACACTCTCTCTCATACCCGCCTCACCAACTCACATCTAGAAGAAACTCTCCTTCTCTTTCTCTCTCTATATGTATATGTATGTATATATTAGAGTCAAATTAAAGGTTATATAACCCCACATCAAGTCCTTTGAGGACCGGCCCTGATGCTCAAGAATCGCCAAGGCTAGAATTTCAGAAAGAAAAGAATCAAGTAAAAGGGCAAAAGAAATATTGGCAAAAAAAATTTGTTTTTAGCTACTGAACGGTTTTACTTATTTTGGTTTTGGCTCAATGGGAAGGTCTCCTTGCTGTGAAAAAGCTCATACAAATAAAGGAGCATGGACTAAAGAAGAAGACGATCGTCTCATCGCATACATAAGGGCTCACGGTGAAGGCTGCTGGCGGTCGCTTCCTAAGGCAGCCGGTCTCCTCCGCTGCGGCAAAAGCTGCCGTCTTCGGTGGATCAATTACTTAAGGCCTGACCTCAAACGTGGCAACTTCACAGAAGAGGAAGATGAACTTATTATTAAACTCCACGGCCTTCTTGGTAACAAGTAAGTCTATCAATAATTGGATCGACCTAATATTGTTCTTTTTTATTAAATTGTCATTGCTGATGTGATTTATTGTCATTTTTTATTAGATGGTCTCTTATAGCTGGAAGATTACCAGGAAGAACTGATAATGAGATAAAGAATTATTGGAATACTCATATAAGAAGGAAGCTTTTGAGCCGAGGTATTGATCCTACAACTCATAGGCCAATCAATGAGCCTGCATCAGCTGGAGAAGTCACAACCATTTCATTTGCTGGTTGTACGACAAAAGAAGAGTCGGATAAGTTTATCACTGCAGGGATTAATTTGAACATCAAAGAAGAAAGCAGTCCAGTTTTCGAAAGGTGCCCCGATTTGAATCTTGAACTCAGAATAAGCCCTCCTTATCAACAACAAGCACAAGAGCCATTGAAAACTGGAGGAAGTACTGCCTCTCTGTGCTTCGCGTGCAGTTTGGGTGTACAAAACAGCAAAGATTGCAGTTGTAATATTGGTGGTGGCAGTAGCAGTAATTCTGGATATGATTTTGTGGGGTTAAAAACTGGGATTTTGGACTACAGAAGCCTGGAAATGAAATAAAATCTGATCTGGGTTAAGTTTTTATTATATGTATTAAAATAGAAGAAATTAATATTTGAAGAGAAATGTAAAAGACATTGGTATTTAGTTAATGATCTTTCTGAATTTCTCTTCGCTTGTACAAGTAATTAACATCATATTTATTTTTAATGCATAGCACTTACTAAACATTTTCTGTGTCTTGAAAATCAGACTATTAATTTGTTTGTTCGTTTTGAAGTTTTTGTTTGTTTATATACTTTACTCCATCTTTATCTTTGGTGTGTGTGTGCATATATATAAGTAATGTGAAATGGAGAGTTTCGAGAGCTCTGATCAACTGGATCATCTTTCTGTTGATTGCTTTTTCTTTTTACTAAATTTAGATTCCTTTATTATTGTCGTTTTCAGAGAAAAAGGATATGAATGAGGAGGCAATGGATAAGTTGTGAGAGGATGAGAAGAAGAGGAGGAGAAGAATTTGGTAACCTGTCCCTTCTAAAACGATAAATATGTAATAAAAAAGTAATTAATTATATAAAATAACTTATATAAAATGTGAAAAAGTAACAACTGTTGATATTCAGTACCACACCTCTACCAACTTAATTACAATATATACTTTTAGCCGTGATCTACCAACCAACCCATATTCGAAAACTCATGACTAGGTGTGCTTTGAATGTCTGAAAGTTGATGTTCAGTTTAATTAAAAAAATTGATAAAATTTAAGTTAAATTTAATAATTAATTTTAATCACATATTTCATGATAACTACAATTTTCTTTTATAATTACTAGCTGCGCATATTTATTTTCACTTTACCCCCAACATACTTATATGGCTCTGTCCTTGCTCTTTGGGAAAGGAAGCTTCAAAAGTTGAGCTCATATGGTCAATGTAATTGATAGTCGACGAGATCTTTGATTGGAATTTAACGTGCATACGAGAATATATACTTGACTTTTCATATGTAGACACTTCATTTTACTTCAATCATATATTTGACTTGATAAGTATGTAGCATAGCAATTTCTTTATAACTTTAATCTAATTTCCCCTTTGTTTTTCCTTATAATGTTTTCAAAATTATGAACTAAAGTATTTTTCAAAATTATTTTATTATTTTAAATAATTGACTGTGAACTAAGTTTGAATTTTTAATATTGGTATGCGCATTTTTGTGAACGTTATTAATAGTTTGGCTTTGTTTGGCATTTCTGTCTTCAAATTGAAGGGTTTTTGCCGTCCAACCACATAAGGTTCCAAATAATAATGAAAAAAAAAATTAAGAGCTTGTATATTCTTCTTCTTTTGAATCTTCAACCCTAGTCATGATATTCTAATTTAAGTACATGCTTGATTTAAAAATTAAAATCAACAATTAATTTTAATAAGAAGTTTCATGGGATTCAAAAATTTTATCGACGTTTCACTCGCTCATTTAATCATTCTTTGGATCAAAATATAATACAAATCAAATCTTTAGCAAAACCAAACAGAGACTAAATATTTTGTTTCGTTTTACGCCGTTATACTGTGTACATGTTTATTTGGCTCATCAACCATAGAAATGAAAGGTTAATCCTTACGAATCTTTCTAAAAGCTCTTAAAATAAAAAAAAGGCAGAGCCTAATGAATACGGGACGACGCGATTGCAGCAGAAGGCTATTTTTCAGGCTAAGATAACGAAGTTAGACTGAGATTCACGACTGACTTGGAATTCCTTGTCCTTAACTAGCTTAGCTGCATAGGGCCAATAGAGGTAGTTTCAATTCTACCTATCGGAAAGCTGGTTGAAAAAGTTGACGAGGTTCAGTAGGTCCCACGATGAATGAACAGAGCGGAAAGGCTCGGGGATGTCTAGGATCCAGGCCCCCCCTCTTCACCAGCAAATTTGTGGCAACCAAACTAAAGTGATATGCTTATTGGACTCTATGTATTAACAAGTGGGACCCGATTTGAACTCATGAGATCGAGAGAGATGGGGAAGGAATGACAAGGAGGAGAGTAGTAGTAATAAGAAGATGCGCGAGTTGTAACCATAGTCTAGAATAAGATTGTACAAAACAATGAAAAAGATTCTAACTTAAATTTCATTATTAATACTATCTACTCTATATTATCGATAATAATTAAGATATTTCAGTCGTTAGAGAGAGTAATTTGAAT
>NW_019248239.1:4971-16340 GCF_002742605.1 Olea europaea var. sylvestris | reverse complement strand
CCATGTTTCGAACTCACGACCTCTGCTCTGCCAGGTTTGACAGCGTCCGTCCTTTGCCAGTGGAGAAGTGCCCTGGGGGGGCAAAACTGTGTAGGGTAAACTTTTTAAGGTGACTGGCCCCACCGCACTGCGGCCCCATACTCCAGAAGTCAGCCTAATAACTTTCACTATGAGGGGAAGAATGAATGAAGGAGCAATTATAGCATCTGTTTGGATTCTACTCCTGAAAATGAATTTTGAATAAAGAGTAGTTAAGAAATAAGAAAAATTTAAATTTACAGGGAAAGTATTTTATTAGAACAATGTATGAT
Organism: Olea europaea var. sylvestris; assembly: GCF_002742605.1. Taxonomy (NCBI): domain Eukaryota; kingdom Viridiplantae; phylum Streptophyta; class Magnoliopsida; order Lamiales; family Oleaceae; genus Olea; species Olea europaea. Next base: position 16,029 of record NW_019248239.1, on the reverse strand, counting down.
TGAAACGAATTTGAAAAAAATAAATAAAATTAGATAATAGAACTCAAACAGGAGCTTAAAAAAAAAAAAAAAAAATTGTTCTTTTGCCACATTTCGAAATGGACAAAAATGTCCAGCTATGGGAATTGATTATTCTTTAGTGATCAGTCCAATGGTTTTGCATTCTCAATCACCTTGGGGAACTTGATGTGTGATGGGGCATTTTCTTATCATCTTCTTCTTTAGTCCCCCCCCCACCCCACCCCACTCACCCACACACACCTACACAAAATTGGAGAAGAAAATTGACCCTACACAAACAATATTATTCCTTTTTTCCACCTTCCATTGCTTCAAATCGGTCACATGAGGACCATTTAATTATCGTGATTTGAAATGAAAGGTAAATCGTGTTGTAGTAGTTGAGACGTCCCATAACTAAGACGACTTGACATCTTTTCTCATTTGTGTTGGGTTATAATTTATGTGCTAACAACAATCTTGGATGTATTGATTTTGTTTTGAATTTAACATCAAAGAAATTAATTTTTTTTTAGAAAAAAACATTTATAATATAGCTCGATAGCCTCAACACCCTGGTTTTGACTTGGCTCAATGTATAAGTGAGCTGGTTATTGTGCACCCCATGACATGTTTGATTCATGCTCACATGTATCGAGCTATTCTAGCTCGAGTAGTCTAGTACATTTTGACCATAATATTCAATTTTTCCATTTAAATTTTATCGGACTTCAATTTTTCATGACAAATGTGCAAACACATCAAGTGCTCCAAAAAATTGACCTATCAAGGTAAGGTCAATGGAATTTTGGGCTTGATGATCGAGTTGGGTCTCAAAATGAACAATACTCGAATACTTGAAACAAAAGTTTCAAGGATCGTTCTTGTTGACCCTTTGATACTTAAGTTAGCAAATGTAAAGAAAAAAAATATGCACGAGATTATGAATACTTTGGATTGAAATTAGCCTATGGGCAGGGAGGCCATATAATAGTAGAAGCTTGTATTCAATCCAGTATTCTAGCTATAGAAGTACTATGATTCCTTAATAGACAAGGGTTGCGTAATTAGAGGTAAATATTGACTAAAACTACATAACCTAACGTTCCCTGTTCATCCTCATCCATCTGCATGGTCGGGATGGTGACTTGTGACTGCAAATCCTCCGATTGTATCTCAACTACGTGAGACATAGGTCGGTTTGACTTCTCTGTCGTGTTATTCCATTGAGGTCCAAGGTCAATCCTTGGGCCATGGGATGAGGAGTCGTCACCTTACCCGCCTGTTAGTGACCTTAAAACTTGATCCAGGCCAAGTCGAGCCTGGATAGATCGTAATCAATATCTATTAATGAGAATAAATTATGAGCTCCAAGTTGAAGTAACCAAATTCAAGCTAGACTTTCAAATTATATATCTATTGTTCTAACATATATATAATGACTAGGAGCATGTTTGAGGTGATTTACCATAAAAGTAATTTCCTAATATTTTAAATTATGTCGGCTTATTCAGATATAGGTGGTCCACTTATATATAAAAGTATAATTTTTTTGCTTGCCTATATTTTCTTTTTGTTACCAACTTCAAGCACATGGATGTCAATATTTATATTCAAAGTACAGGTACAAAGTCGTAGTAGGAAATTATCAATGGAGAAATTCAAATAGGCACAGGCACAAGGTCTAGAAAAGAAACTAATTTTTTGAACCAAATATGAAGTTAGAATAACCATTCTTTTTTTTTTTTTTTGATATCCAGGTATCCCAACTTACACCAGACTAAATCCTGAACCTTCAGGACCCATGCCCCTAGAACCTTGAAAGGGTAAATCGCGGGTTATGCCTCAACTGGATCACAGGTTCTCCCCATTGACTGTACACTTTTACGCACAAGAGACCCTCTTCTACAGTGATTGCTCCATACCAAATTTTTGGCCGCAGGTTCCCACCAGGAATCGAACTCTCCACCCTACCGCTGGAATCAAGCCAATGTTGATTGATCCACCAGTTGAGCTGTGCCCCGGGGGTTACAATAACCATTCTTACATGTATTGATAGATGGAAAAAAAAGAAAAAAAGAAAAAAGGAGAGAGAAATAAGTTTTCTAGTTTTATTGTGTAATTTGATCATTTATTTAATTGCATTCTTAATATACTATAGTTAGATAATTAGGAATTCAAAAAGGTCAATAAAAGTTCACAATTTTTGTACTTGTAAAAGTTTATCTCTCGTTTGATGAAATTTAAAATTAAGATTTTAACTCAAATCAAAATCAATAATTAATTTTAACTATATATTTTCATGTAATCCAATATTTTTTTAACTATATATTTTATCAACTTCTATCAAATTTACTAAAAATCTGATTTTAGTCGTACAAAACAGGGTATTTGCTACAATTTTAAATCAATTTTGAACATTTAAATTAAGTCAAATATAATAATGGCATGGTTGTGAATTGAAAGACAGTCAAGTGCTCCAAAAAATTGACCTATCAAGGTAAGGTCAATGGAATTTTGGGCTTGATGATCGAGTTGGGTCTCAAAATGAACAGTACTCGAATACTTGAAACAAAAGTTTCAAGGATCGTTCTTGTTGACCCTTTGATACTTAAGTTAGCAAATGTAAAGAAAAAAAATATGCACGAGATTATGAATACTTTGGATTGAAATTAGCCTATGGGCAGGGAGGCCATATAATAGTAGAAGCTTGTATTCAATTTTTGGGCAGTAGTTGACAGCCGCCCGACGTAGGCATCATGTGCTCCGTTTCGGCGGAGGGTCCCACAAAGGTCCAGCTCAAACTCAAGCCTACACCATTTTGGGCCCCACCCCAACTGATTCTATTGGTAATATTGACTAAAACTACATAACCTAACGTTCCCTGTTCATCCTCATCCATCTGCATGGTCGGGATGGTGACTTGTGACTGCAAATCCTCCGATTGTATCTCAACTACGTGAGACATAGGTCGGTTTGACTTCTCTGTCGTGTTATTCCATTGAGGTCCAAGGTCAATCCTTGGGCCATGGGATGAGGAGTCGTCACCTTACCCGCCTGTGCAAATCAATCATCATCCTAAAATGAACAAAGTGATCCTCATTCGTTGAAACATAGCCCCCGTTTTGCCCCGATTTTTTAAAATAAAAATGGGTGGAATAGTATTTTTTTTTTTTGAAAAATGAGTGATTGAAAAAGAAGGAAAAATTTTTAATTTATGGAATATTATTTTATGAAAGATTGTGTGGTTGAAAATTAGAAAGAGAAAAATGAAATTAAATTTAATGGAGGCCAAACAGGGGGTATAGTCATGCAACTAGTACCAATAATGGAAATTGTTCGTGTGATCACACGCCATCAAATTTTTAAAGATCAGCTAATATTTTAAATTATGTCGGCTTATTCAGATATAGGTGGTCCACTTATATATAAAAGTATAATTTTTTTGCTTGCCTATATTTTCTTTTTGTTACCAACTTCAAGCACGTGGATGTCAATATTTATATTCAAAGTACAGGTACAAAGTCGTAGTAGGAAATTATCAATGGAGAAATTCAATTAGGCACAAGGTCTAGAAAAGAAACTAATTTTTTGAACCAAATATGAAGTTAGAATAACCATTCTTTTTTTTTTTTTTTTTTTTTTTTGATATCCAGGTATCCCAACTTACACCAGACTAAATCCTGAACCTCCAAGACCCATGCCCCTAGAACCTTGAAGGGGGTAAATCGCGGGTTATGCCTTAACTGGATCACAGGTTCTCCCCATTGACTGTACACTTTTACGCACAAGAGACCCTCTTCTACAGTGATTGCTCCATACCAAATTTTTGGCCGCAGGTTCCCACCAGGAATCGAACTCTCCACCCTACCGCTGGAATCAAGCCAATGTTGATTGATCCACCAGTTGAGCTGTGCCCCGGGGGTTACAATAACCATTCTTACATGTATTGATAGATGGAAAAAAAAAGAAAAAAAGAAAAAAGGAGAGAGAAATAAGTTTTCAAGTTTTATTGTATAATTTGATCATTTATTTAATTGCATTCTTAATATACTATAGTTAGATAATTAGGAATTCAAAAAGGTCAATAAAAGTTCACAATTTTTGTACTTGTAAAAGTTTATCTCTCGTTTGATGAAATTTAAAATTAAGATTTTAACTCAAATCAAAATCAATAATTAATTTTAACTATATATTTTCATGTAATCCAATATTTTTTTAACTATATATTTTATCAACTTCTATCAAATTTACTAAAAATCTGATTTTAGTCGTACAAAACAGGGTATTTGCTACAATTTTAAATCAATTTTGAACATTTAAATTAAGTCAAATATAATAATGGCATGGTTGTGAATTGAAAGACAGCTAGGGGCGTTTTGGAGAAAGTCAGTGTCACACTCAGTCCCGGTACAAACTCCGTTCTTTTTGGGCAGTAGTTGACAGCCGCCCGACGTAGGCATCATGTGCTCCGTTTCGGCGGAGGGTCCCACAAAGGTCCAGCTCAAACTCAAGCCTACACCATTTTGGGCCCCACCCCAACTGATTCTATTGGTGAAATTACATTTAAGCCCCCTATTTTTTACCAATTGCCATTGAGAAAATTAAATAATTAGTCCCTACATGTGGCTCGACTTGCAAATCAATCATCATCCTAAAATGAACAAAGTGATCCTCATTCGTTGAAACATAGCCCCCGTTTTGCCCCGATTTTTTAAAATAAAAATGGGTGGAATAGTATTTTTTTTTTTTGAAAAATGAGTGATTGAAAAAGAAGGAAAATTTTTCAATTTATGGAATATTATTTTATGAAATATTGTGTGGTTGAAAATTAGAAAGAGAAAAATGAAATTAAATTTAATGGGGGCTAAACGGGGCATAGTCATGCAACTAGTCCCAATAATGGAAATTGTTCGTGTGATCACACGCCATCAATTTTTTAAAGATCAAAACTACATTTTCATAGAAAACGACAAAATTAACCATCAAGAGATTGTGAGAAAAATAATTCATAAAAATAGGCGCAATTCTTGACTTTATTAGGTCAGTAAAACTGTTATAAAAGTGTAGAATGATTTGATTGATCATATGATGAAAAGTGTACATAGTTGACAAGTAGGAAGATTCGCGTTAAGATAATATTATTAGGATAAAACTCTATGAATTTACCTTTCATAAAGTTATTCATGTTAAGACCGCATAACACTTTCATAGAACTTTGAATGGCGTTGTGTTATTAGGGATTAATTGTGCAATTATATAGAGATTCGGATTAACTTGCATTTTTTTAATTGACTGGGGAACAACTTGCAATTTAGAAAATAGATCGAGGACCACTGTAGTACAATTTTCCCTATTTCCCTTTGTTGCACCTATATTATAATAATACTCTTTTTCGTCCCCCAACATTTTAAATTTTTTTTAATCCATTATGATTAACTGACTTGTAGCCGTTAATCTGGTTCAAAAAGCAAATTATATACTTGGTTGACGGAGAATTTGAGCTACATGCACTGAATCTGATGATTAAGAAAATAATTTCTACTTATGACCAAACAAGTTCTTTTAATCAAAATATTTTCTTTTACTTTTCTGTGGCTATTTTGCTTAAGCAATAATGTTACATTAATGACTTATTTTAGCAACTAGTAGTAAACAATTGAAAGACAACACATTTAGTATTGATATGTTTAACGAAAATGAATTGGTCCTTGTTTGGTTTAACAAAAAAATTCGAGAAAAATATAAGTTAAAGTCAACAATTAATTTTAATTGTACATTTTATGAGATTCACAACTTTTATTAACTTTCCAACCAAAAATCTCATTAAAATTTATTTTCTTTTTTGTTTTTTTTTAATAAAATCTGCTACATTTCTAATTTTTAGCAAGTTACAAGCAAACTTTAAGGGCTTTTACCTATTCCATTGGAAAACGTTCCTTAATTGCCTCCACCAAACATTCTCATAAATTGACTCTTAAGATTAATGGGTACATTGTACGTGATATGACTAGGAATTTACATAGGTGACGTGTTTTTTTTTTTTTTTAATTCAAATTATCTCCTGACTAAATGTTTTTCACAAGTTTGTTCATGTTTACTGTTTACACCTGTGGACCTCATAAATTTTGTAAAATGACACGAGTTTTCTGAATTAGGTAAGTATTGAACGCGTGAAATATGATCTTAAAAAGAGAAAGAAAGGTATGATGTATAAATAGTTGTCCAAGTAAACACTTGTACTATCCTAAATAAAAGGGAAAGTAGACAATTAATTAGCCAATTGATAAAATGGCTTGATATGCCCTACCATAGGGTTATTACGTTGAATCAAAATACAAGAATGTGTATTGATACAAAATACAAAAGGGCTAAGCCCAAAAAAAGAAAAATAATGAAATAAAAGTAAACCTACTTTTAAGTTATTGTGGTTATATCTAAATGCATTTAAAAATTATTTTTTAATAAGCGAAAAAATCATTTTTACTAAAATAATTCTTATTCTTATCTTATTACGAAAACAAAACCTGACTTTTAAACTCTTTAAGTATATTTACTTTACTTATAAAGTAAACCTTTTAATCTTCTAACCAAACATTTTTGTCTTTTTGACCCAAATTTTTTGTCTTTTGCCTTCTTTTTCATCTTTCCGTTAGTGGAGTGGGGTGTTGGATATGCTTGGTGCGTAAGATAGCAAAAGCAAGGCTGGTGAAGGAAGTTAATTAGTATGGTGACATATGATGAAAGGCTTTGGCCCACATACCCCATTTGGGTTGATAGGTGTAGGTCAGAATCGTGGGTTGGGTTGGGTTGAGGTGGAGTGGATAGGATAAGCATTACAAGACAGATGGACTAGTGATCAATTGACAATTAATTTATCTACAGATGATGTGACGATATTTGATATCAACCAAGTAAAAAAATAAAAATTCTACCACTTTATTTTGATACCTCATTAATTTGTAAAAAATTATGTAAACGACGATATACAATAAGTATTTTTCATGGTAGATTAGGGATGGCAACGTATTGGGCCAGATGAGGGTCGAAGTTTGATCTCCATCCTCTACTTTGTCAGAGATTAAGGCAGGATTCTTTTGTTTTAATATTTTTAAAAAAGTATAATTTATTTTGTTTTTCATAAATTTAATAAAAATAAGAGTCGAGACGGATTTTCAATGTAAACAAATGTCTCAATTCACTTCCAAGACGTTTTGCCATCTTATGATAGTAATGTCAACGGCTTACACTGTAGGGTTGGCAGTGGTCTAATTCCCGGAAAAGATGATTTATTAGCCAAAATTATTATCCTAAATCCTATCTTTTTGGTCAACTTTATGTCCCTTTCCTTTCCCAATTCCGTTCTTCATGCCCTAATCTTATTGTTTTTTAGCATTATCTTGTCAACAATTATTAATATTTATCCAATAGAAAAGGAAAACTTACATAAATTTGTAATCTTTCACCATCGCCTAGTTACAATAAATGGACCAAAATTTCAATGCCTCGCATTTTTATCATTTTAAAATGTGTCTTGTATCTCTAAGATCTTGAATATGTCAAATACAAAATTGTAAAATATTGATTGATAGATACACACATACATGATTCTAGCAACTTGATTACGCGGTTTTGTGCACATGTAAAAACATAGTTAGGTGAACTACCGTAGCTACTGATAATAAATTTTTGATAGTTTGATATCGAAATTTTTATCTTATTTCAATAATTTCTATGTATTAATTATTATATTTTGACGGTAGTGTCGGTAATATTTAATCATTGTAAAAATCAATGAAAGTGAACAAAGTCAAATGATATTCATCTGCGGTGGAGTTCGTTCCTAATTTATTTGGCAATTTGATTATTGCCCATTATTCAATAAATTAAAAATGTATTTCAATTCCATTTTATAACGTGACAACGATTCTACTTGTACATAGATCGAAAATGAACTTTAAAAGAGATAAATAGCATTTAGTTGAAAGAGTCACACTAAGGTGACCTTCTCTAATCAAAGATCTAAACTTAAAGTTGAGGAGAACAAAATTTCATCATCAAATACGAACACATTAATTGCTCCAACAGGCAGATACAGGCACGAGGACTCAATTGACTAAAATTGCATATTAGTCTCGCAATATGTAACAAGTCGCCAAGTCGGGCTAGAATCTTTAAATTGGAAGATTTTGATCCTCAACTTTTATTGGTTTGCTCAAATAGTCCTAAATGATGAAAATCGTCCACCTTCATTTAAAAAAGAAAAAAGAAAAGACAAAAGAAGATTGTTCTCTTATCTTTAATTAAAACAAAAAATTTTAATTGAATATACATAAAAAAGCAAAGAAAATCAATGACAGACCAAGGGGCCAGAATAAGGTGGAAGTCGAAAGTACTTGTATTGTGAGAAATTATAATGAAAAGTAGTGGGTCACACAACGTGTATGAATAATAAGTGAGTAAACAGTTATGAATGTTTGTTTGAGTTAATTTTTTACTATAAATTAGATTATAATTTTTTACAAACAAGCATGGCAAATTCATGGGGACATGTATGGACGTATATGTAACCTATTTTCTTTCTTTCTAATATTTTAATGAGATTTGTTGAGTTTACCCTTTTAAGCCTCAATCAGTGATCCACATGTCTTGACATTTTGTAGAAAATTTGGACAATTTTTTGTGATATGAGATATTATTTGTATAAATGAAAGGTTAATGATCAAAATGTCATGAAATAAAAATGAGAGACCAAGCATATGTTTGGTAGGTGTTTATAATTCATTTAAATTATAATTAGACATAGAAATGAGTAAAAAATATGTGGATAGTACTTATGGTGTCTACAATAGTAAATGAAAAACTAAGTAATAGAGAATTGCTATCCAAAATCTCGTTGCAAAGTGCAAAATGTAAATAACAGAGTCCCAAATAATCATTTTATATATATGCATGCCGAACTGTATTGTCACGTTAGACAAACCTTGGCACACCACGAGTAGTCATATTTCTCCAACCTAAGGTCGAAATTATGGGTGGTCGGAAAACTCAACTTGTGCCGAACTGATATGGAGGTTGGAAGTCATTAATTAAGGCCATAATTAAGTAATTAGGTCAAATCATATTGATTCAGCCCTAGGCTAGGGAATAGGTCCTAATCCAACGTTGCTGCCCTCAAGTGGCAATTAGTGAAAGGGTCGGGCCCCACACATTTATTGGCGTGGGGCTCCTACTCCTCATGTGAGTAGCAGGTAATTCGGGATTTCAAACTCTCGGTACCTGTAGCAAAACTCTTACCTAAAAATTGATCAAAAATGAAAAAACTGTCACATCAGTTTTTGACATCAAGGCCCTCAACGCAATCGAATTGTCAAATACAACTTAAAACTCACAAAGAAAGCTTACCAAATATATATTTCCTTTGTTGAAGGGGCCTTCCCGTCGGCAGCTGCTTCTCTTTTCTTTCTCAACAAAGACGGCATCAATTTTAGCTTCTTCAACTTCTTGTGGTCCATACTCTTTAGCATTAAAGCAACTTCATTATTCTTTCCATAGCTCAATTACTCATTTATATGTCAAACACTGATCACGACAATCACTGAATGACTCGCATAGCAAACCATGATATAAAAAAATCTTATCACAAAGGGTTCTGGATGACAATTTTTTACGAGGGAGGTGCTTTTTTGTTTAGATCGTTTTCTTTCACATTGTTCTATATGAGCAACTACCCGTCTTAGTATTTTCAAGTGAAAATCTTGACTTGTAATGTAGAATTTTAACTCTTAGACGATAACAAGTTCATGTCATGCATAGATTCAAATACAAATATTTCAAGTTAAATATTGTTAAGAGTCATCGAGAGTTATCTTACCATTGAAATCTAATAAAAATCACATGAGCATCTTGACGAATTCTCACTAGCAATAAACATAATTCTCTCAATTTTTCTCTTCCATAAATTCTGATATGGTTCCTCTCAGTAGCTAATTTTGAAGGACCTGTACGTTTTAAGATCGAGTACAACACTAGCTCTTATTGAAACAAAGATACAAATCATACTGGACATCTGAAGTGCGATCTTGCTTTGAGCAATCATTTCCATGGGAAATATACTGTCAGTGGCCAAAATCTAAAGGATCCAAGAATTACCAATAGCCCGAGCATGTCTATTAATATTGTCAATATGGCAGATGAAGTTCTCCACATTAGGCGGAAGAAGATCAGCCGGTAAACACCATATCATAGAAGGATTATTCTACTTGTACTAAATCATATACAAAATGGGTTACAAAATCAATAAGTGGCGGCCCCCTATTGGAGGGGCGGCCCACTCCAATCGGCGGCCGCCACTTGTTGATTTTGTAACCCATTTTGTATCCAATTTTGTACTCATAGCATGGTCTATAATAGAATGGGAATGTCAAATTCTGCTGTCAAAAAGTCACTTTTGCTCCGATTTTGTGCACTCCATTTCTCAACGACGGTAAACAGCAGCTGGCAATAGACCTGCAATTTGTTGCTGGATTAGGCCATAATCCCCATTTTCAGGAGTAATAAAAAAAAAAGAAGCAATTAGGGAATGAGGAAAATGCACACAAATATATCCCTTCACGAAGAAATGTTACCTGGTAAGAACCATCAAGATGAATCACAATAGCTACGCTGTCAATGATAAGTAACCAAGGATCACAAAACTCAAACCCAGTAATAAGATTTCCAGGAGCCACAGCGCCAAAGGCTCCATTACCCGTTCGTCCACTTAGTAGATAAAATCATGTTCTGATGGCAATGCTCAAAAAAGTGGTTTTCTTCATAGTTTTGTACTCTGCGAGTAGAGATTTTATTGTATCCTGAAGTTAATTTTCAATGGAAATTATTAATCAGATTCTGAGGTTTTCCCGGATAATTCATTTAGTCCAGAATTACACCTTCCACCCTCCTGCACCCCAAACCCCGAAAAAGAAACAAAATCAAAATTTGATTATGTAACATGAAAATGCCAACAATAACTACCTAAATTAGCCTTGAAAACATCCTTGTAACTGTAGTTTCATT
>NW_019248239.1:0-889 GCF_002742605.1 Olea europaea var. sylvestris | reverse complement strand
TTTGGATGGATCCATGAATCAAATAATATGGTGGTTGAATTTTGAAATCAATAAAAGTGATTGGGTCTTCGAGGAAACTATCTTTATGGAATAATTATGATTTAACACACTTTTGGACGTTATAAGGTAGTCTATATATATATATAGGAGAAAGTGTTTGAGATGAAAATGAATAGAAGCAAAATAGAATTTTGAACATTGACCCGTTGCTCGAGCTCTAGGAGAGTGACAACTGAACAGTCATCAGTATCTTGATATCAGATTGATGTGATTAAAAATGCATTGAAAAGCTGTCTCAAAGGGTTACAATTATTCTAACATTCTCGAAATTCGAAAGTTTTTTGTGTGAAAAACGCATTATAAGTTTTACTAAGAATTTGAAGCAAAACTTGTATGGCACTTTGACGCCCTCCTAATTTTTAATTGTATTTCCTTGAACATGTGTGATCCTCTTGAACATCTTTGACATCTTGGACTCTTCAAGACCTATATTACCAATCCTTAACTATTTTAATTTTGACTATAACTCAATAAACTCTTAATACAATTCAATTGGGAATTGATTTTGTCTTACGAAATTGCCAATTACAATTTGAACTTAACAACTTCGATACATACGGCTTATTACTGTGTTTGCAGGTGTAGCCCCCATCAATGGCAGAGCTAGGAACATGGGAAAGTGTTAATCTCAAAATATACCAAGGCTAGTATCCATTAATTCAATTTTAAGCATAAATTACTTTGATTATCAAATAATTACCTACAGTGTAAGAAGAATAAGACCTTCTGTATAAGAAACAAAGTTGCTAAAATTTCACTGCTGGATCATGGATGTTTTGCAAAATTAGCCCTTGTTTGATAACCATTATTTGAAAACCATTTTTTTTTT
>NW_019248238.1:0-1384 GCF_002742605.1 Olea europaea var. sylvestris | reverse complement strand
GCATAACACTTACAAAATCCTGCATTGTGAAAATCTGAGGCGAGGACATAATTATAAGAATCTCCCATCCTGCCCGTTGCCATTCCTAAATCTAACTGGATACCATGCAGAATTTAATAAAAAAATGACAACTTAAAAAATTGAACCTACTTTTTCTTTGAATTGAACTTTACTTATAGAGTGCTATATGTAAATCAAAGTGCGACTTGAGGCATTAATCAAAAAGAGATGGCAGAACTATTGGGCAGAGCTTTTCAGAGCTTCTAACCTTTCGCGGGAGCTGGTGAAATTTTTTGGCCAAACTCCTTTCGAGCTTATTCATCTCAACCTTCAACTCATGCAAGTAATAGATTATGTCTAGCTTAATTCCTCTGACTTTTATATACACTCTATTCTACGAAGACTTCAACCAAGTAGCATGTCTGTATCCTACATGTTTCAAACACATGTCAATAGATACGTTCTTCGGACATTCTACCATAATTATTTTTCTTTCTTTATTAGATATATTATACGCTCTTCGGACTTCAACCAGGTAGCATGTCTGTATCCTACCACGAATAATTGATAACTATAGATTATAGTATATCAAATTTGACGGTGGTAACTTGGTAATTATTCTAACTTAAGCTATGTGTAAAAGATTTGTGTTATCAAAAATGGATGAGTGTCTAATTATTGATTTCTATTTCCAATTCTCGAATTAAGTAAGTTAATGTTGTTTATGTGTTTATAAAAATCGGTAATCCATTGATATTTAATATTCTTTTTCAAGATATATTAAATATATATCCAATCATATTTCTAGTCCGAATTCATATGTAAAGCACGCATTCAATAACACAATTATCCCATAAGATAGCACATGTCATATATATTATTCCTAATTTCTATTATGCGTACGTCAAATAGTAGTGTTCTACTTATTTTGCATCTCTCAACACTACAAATAAGCAACTAATCATCTAAATGATGGCCAAACATTCGAACAACACAATATTCATGCATATTCAATCTCAAACACCAGAAATACGAAATAATAGGATAAGTCCTTGAATTAGAAATAAAAATCAAAATGTTTCATCATTCATCCAATACACAAGAATTGTTTAGTCTAGCATTATTGAATATAAATAACACAAAAAAGTTTGGAACAACATCACCGAGGTAAAGAAATCGATGAAGAACTTGAAAATACAATAACTTCACTTCAAACTTCAATTCAAGCTATGAAACTTCAATCCTTGTTGTGGAATCTCTTCTTCTCCTCTTTCTAGCCTCAACTCTATGGTAAAAACTAGGTGGGACATGTTCTGGACTGCTACTATGTCATAAAATGTGCAAAAGATTATTTTCCAAAACATGTCAAATCAGAATTAAGGAA
>NW_019248237.1:0-1384 GCF_002742605.1 Olea europaea var. sylvestris | reverse complement strand
AGTTTGTTCATTTTTAGCGAATTGCTAGTGTAATTCGATTGGAATCGAGCCAATGAAAAGTGGTTTTTGATTTCAAGATAACTTCTGGTTTGTTCATTTTTGGTGAATGTCTATTGTAAATAGATTGGAATCGAGCCAATGAAAAGTGGTTTTTGATTTCAAGATAACTTAGGGTTTGTTCGTTTCTTGGTGAATTGCTAGTCTAATTCGATTGGAATCGAGCCAACGATAAGTGGCTTTTGATTTCTTGATAACTTCGGGTTTGTTCATTTTTGGCAAATTGCTAGTCTAATTCGATTGGAATCGGACGAAAGAAAAGTGGGTTTTGATTTCGGGGTAACTTCGGGTTTGTTCGTTCTGGTGAATTAAAAGTCTAATTCGATTGGAATCGAGCCAATGAAAGGTAGCTTTTGATTTCATGATAGCTTTGAGTTTGTTCATTTTTAGCTAATTGCTAGGGTAATTCGATTGGATCGAGCCAACGAAAAGTGGCTTTTGATTTCAAGATAACTTCGGGTTTGTTCGTTTTTGGCGAATGTCTATTGTAATTCAATTGGAATCGAGCCAATCAAAAGTTTTTTTTGATTTCAAGATAACTTTGGGTTTGTTCAGTTCTTGGCAAATTGCTAGTCTAATTCGTTAGGAATCGAGCCAATGAAAAGTGATTTTTGACTTCACGATAACTTCGGGTTTGTTCATTTTTGGTGAATTGCTACTTTGATTTGATTGGAATCGAGCCATTGAAATGTGTTTGTTCATTTTTGGCGAATAGTTGGACTAATTCGATTGGAATCGCGCTAATGAAAAGTGGTTTTTGATTTCATGGTAACTTCGGGTTTTTTCGTTTCTTGGCAAATTTCTAGTCTAATTCGATTGGAATCGAGCCAATGAAAAGTGGTTTTTGATTTCATAATAACTTCGAGTTTATTCATTTTTGGAGAATTGCTAGTGTAATTAGATTGGAATCGAGCTAACGAAAAGTGGCTTTTGATTTCAAGATAATTTCTGGTTGGTTTGTTTTTGACGAATTACTAGTCTAATTCGGTTGGAATTGAGCCAATGAAAAGTGGTTTTTGATTTCAGATAACTTCGGGTTTGTTTATTTTTGTCTAATTGCTAGTCTAATTCGTTTGGAATTGAGCCAATGAAAAGTCGGTTTTGATTTCATGATAACTTCAGATTTGTTCGTTTTTGGCGTTCGATTGGATTCGAGCCAGTGAAAGGTGGTTTTTGATTTCAAGATAACTTCGGGTTTGTTCTTTTTGGCGAATGTCTATGGTAATTCGATTGGAATCAAGCCCATGAAAAGTGGTTTTTGATTTCAAGATAACTTTGGGTTTGTTCGTTTCTTGGCAAATTGCTAGTCTAATTCGATTGGAATCAA
>NW_019248236.1:0-1384 GCF_002742605.1 Olea europaea var. sylvestris | reverse complement strand
TCCGTTTTGAGCCCATAAGTACTTTTTGGAAATGTAGCGACCATTTTGGATTGAGCTCACCACTTCGTCCTGACGTATGAGGGTTTTCGGCCATTTTTCGAAAGAATGATCACTTGCATATTTGGAACGCTTGCATTGTCGGCGTACGAAGAATTGAGCGTAACTTTTTCGGCGTCCGTTATGGGCCCATAAGTACTTTTTGGAAGTGTAGCGACCGTTTTGGATTGAACTCACCACTTCGTCGTGACGTACGAGGGATTTTGGCCATTTTTTGAAAGAATGAGTGCTTGTATATTTACAACACTTGGAGAGTCGGCGGACGAAGAATTGAGCTTAACTTTTGCACAAGGTGTCCGTTTTGGGCCCATAAGAACTTTTTGGAAATGTAGCGATTGTTTTGGATTGAACTCACCACTTCGTCGTGACGTACGTGGGATTTTGGCAATTTTTTAAAAGAATGAGCACTTGCATATTTAGAACGCTTGGAGAGTCGACGTACGAAGAATTGAGCGTAACTTTTGCACACGGTGTCCATTTTGAGCCCATTAGAACTTTTTGGAAATGTAGCAACCGTTTTGGATTGAACTCACCACTTCGTCGTGATGTATGAGGGATTTCAGCCATTTTTCGAAAGAATGAGCACTTGTATATTTGGATCACTTGGATTGTCGGCGTACGAAGAATTGAGCGTAACTTTTGCACACGGTGTCCGTTTTGGGCCCATAAGTACTTTTTGGAATTGTAGCGACCGTTTTGGATTGAACTCACCACTTCGTCATCACGTACGAGGGATTTTGGCAATTTTTCGAAAGAATGAGCACTTGCATATTTAGAACGCTTGGAGAGTCGGCGGACGAAGAATTGAGCGTAACTTTTGCACGCGGTGTCCGTTTTGGGCCCACTAGAACTTTTTGGAAATGTAGCGACCGTTTTGGATTGAACTCACCACTTCGTTGTGACATATGATGAATTTCGGCCATTTTCGAAAGAATGAGCACTTGCATATTTGGAACGCTTGGATTGTCGGCGTAAGAAGAATCGAGCATAACTTTTGTACACGGTGTCCGGTTTGGGCCCATAGGAACTTTTTGGAAATGTAGCGACCGTTTTGGATTGAACTCACCATTTCGTCATGATGTATGAGAAATTTCGGCCATTTTTTGAAAAATGAGCACTTGCCTATTTGGAACGCTTGGATTGTCGCCGTACGAAAGATTGAGCGTAACTTTTACAAACGGCGTTCGTTTTGGGCCCATAAGTACTTTTTGGATATGTAGCGACCGTTTCGGATAGAACTCACTACTTTGTCGTCACGTACGAGGTATTTTGACCATTTTTGGAAAGAATGAGCGCTTGTATATTTAGAACGCTAGGAGAGTCGGCG
>NW_019248235.1:0-1385 GCF_002742605.1 Olea europaea var. sylvestris | reverse complement strand
GTTAAGCCATAGGAGCACTCCAAATTACTTCGACCAAAGAACTTGAACGAAATTCCTTCTCTATCATGATCATGATTTTGATGCAAAATGGAATCACTTCTATAAAGTGTTTTATGCAACATAACATGAAAGAATAATTTATATATGGAATGAAAATAAAAGTCCAAATGGCCCTATATATAAAAGTTGAAGGGTGGTAGGTGAAGGGACACACCCCAATTTTTAATTCCTTCAAATAGGACCGAATTTCTCGTTCATACACAAGTTGGTCCTCAATCAATTTCCAACACTTTCAAGTATCGAGTCGCCCATCATCACACATTCTGAAAACATATAGATGGCGATATGTAGCTATTTATATAAATCACAATCATCTTAATTAAATAATTGATGTCTTAAAAATGTGTAACTGATTAAGATTATCTATGCAATCATTTCCAAGATTCTTGCAGAATTCTCCAAAATATGGCATGGAAGACGTTAAATAGTTCCACATTCTACACCAATTATATGTCTCACCATGTCAACCACTTTATTATTGTTCTCATAAAAACTTTCATTCACATCATCTGAAGGTTTTATGTACAAAGTGAAAGCTCTTCTACCTTTAATGGAATTCAATCTTACTTTTTTACGACAAAATAATCCCCATTTGAATGGTTGCACAAAGCCTACTTCAAACTACATGACAATCAATGCAAAGGTAAGGTCCTCAATGAAATTGTAATTTGTATTAAATGATATGACATTTTGCATTGCTAATTTCCATACTGTATACTTAATCTTCTGTCCCATACATTCTTTTGTTTTTGCAGCTAGGTGGCTTAAATTCTTTATTAACCTTTACAAAAACTACTTCTATCTCAATGGTATCCAAGGTTCCTAGTTGATTTTGAGGTTGTTACTCAATGATTGATGTTTTGCCTCTTTCTAATTATTGCAATTTGCATCTATGTTTTTATTAACTATATGTAGCTTTTGCTTCATTTCTATGTCAATTCAATGGAAACACAATCCAGTGAAAGTATTTTTTGATGTACATTGTTGTATTCAAGGTTGATACACAAATTTTTCTCCTCTCATAAATTTCAACTTCCTCTGATGCCTTTTCCATAATGTTTCCTTCTCCCTCTTTTTTTAAATGTTTTGTAATTCATTGACCTTTACATCTTTATGAAACATTATTTCTTTTTATACAAATGTGTGTGAAAAATTTAAAATACAATCTCTCATCAATCCTTAATATTCCAGATGCTAACATGCCCTTCAAAATATCACACCCTGTGCATTGCACGGGCAAAAAACTAGTACATGAGAAAACTATGGACAAAACTATTTTTTAACTTCACATTTCAATAATCAAATATCAATATTTTAAAAATCGA
>NW_019248234.1:0-1385 GCF_002742605.1 Olea europaea var. sylvestris | reverse complement strand
CAGGAGCAATTTTGTCATTTGTCGTGACGGTGTCTGAATGGGCCGAAACTTGGCAGGTTGATTGGAAACAGCCCGCAAAATCGGACCCGGGGCACAGACCCGGATCATGGGATTTTAGCCAAATTCCTTCGTTTGGGCCTCCGAATAATTAATTTCCGTGTTAATTATGGCAGGTTGAAAAAGTGCTAGACAGAAAATTAACAAAGAAAAATCGCACCAGGGGCAATTTTGTCATTTGTCGAGACGGTGTCGGAATGGGCCGAAATTTGGCAGGTTGATTGGAAATGGCCCTCGAAATTGGACTCGGGGCACAGACCTGGGATCACAGGATTTTAGCGAAATTCCTTCGTTTCGGACTCCGAATAATTAATTTCCATATTAGTTATGTTAGGTTGAAGAAGTGCTCGACAGAAAATTACAAAAGAAAAATCACACCAGGGGTAATTTTGTCATTTATCGCGACGGTGTCGATATGGGGCGAAATTTAGCAAGTTGATTGGAAACGTCCCACGAAATCGAACTCGGGGCACAGACCCGGGATCATGGGATTTTAGCAAAATTCCTTCGTTTGGGCCTCCGAATAATTAATTTCCATATTGATTATGTCAGGTTGAAGAAGTGCTGGACAGAAAATTAACAAAGAAAAACCACACCAGGGCTATTTTGTCATTTATCGCGGCGTTGTCGGAATGGGCCGAAATTTGGTAGGTTGATGGGAAACGGCCCGCGAAATTGGACTCGGGGCATAGTCCCGAGATCACGGGATTTTGGCCAAACTCCTTCGTTTGGGACTCCGAATAATAAATTTTCGTATTAATTATGTCTGGATAAAGTGGTGTTGGACTAAAAATTAAAAAAAGAAAAATCGTACTAGGGGCAATTTTGTCATTTGTCGCGACGGTGTCAGAATGGGCCGAAATTTGGTAGGTTGACTGGAAATGGCCCGCAAAATTGAACTCGTGGCACAGACCCGAGGTCACGGGATTTTAGCTAAATTCCTTCGTCTGGGCCTCCAAATAATTAATTTCTGTATTAATTATGTCAGGTTGAAAAAGTGCTGGACAGAAAATTAACAAAGAAAAATCGCACCAGGCGAAATTTTGTCATTTGTTGCGACAGTGTTGGAATGGGCCGAAATTTGGTAGGTTGATTGGAAACGTCCCGTGAAATGGGACTTGGGGTATAGACCCGAGATCATGGGATTTTAGCCAAATTCCTTCGTTTGGGCCTCCAAATAATTAATTTTCGTAGTAATTATGTCAGGTTGAAGAAGTGCTGGACAGAAAATTAACTATGAAAAACCGCACCCCGGGCAATTTTGTCATTTGTCGCGACGGTGTCGGAATAAGCCGAAATTTGGCAGGTTGTTTAGAAATGGCCCGCCA
>NW_019248233.1:0-1385 GCF_002742605.1 Olea europaea var. sylvestris | reverse complement strand
GCATTCGAAGTTATAGATGTTACAACTACTTAATTATCAATTTATTTGTAGAACTACATGATTTTTTTTATGTGTACATAGGAAAATTTTTAGTTATAGCTTGCACAATAAATATAGGGAAATGATATAATGTGTGACTGGTGATAATCAGTGAGGAATTTTAATTATTTTTTATGCCAAATGGTCTTTAGTGTTATCAAAATTTTGTGGTGATTTGTGGCCACTTTTATGGGATGATAATAGAAATTATGATGGTATATAGTCATGCTATATGATAAGAAATCGTGGAAGATAAAATGATAATTTGTTGATTGATTGATGACAATGTGTTATTGTATATTTTAGACATTGAGGAAATTAAAAATGTGTTACTGTGTATTTTAGACATCGAGGAAATTAACGGTAATTCCAATTATTTTGATTATTTATGAGTGGTTTGATTACAAGGAATGTGAGAATAAATAGGGATGAACTTCATAATGATTACCTATTATTAGGTGATTTGTTGCTTTAAAAATAGAATTAAATGAATATGTGCATTTAGGTATGTTTATGTGAATCGAGAAATAAAAAGGAGTAGAGAATGGTAAAGTTGGAATTTATTGAGATTGGAAAATTAACATGTCCAATTTTGGTGGTACATTGACGTGTGGAAGGTTATTATTTTATGATTTTAAGGAAAATTGATATATTTAAATGTTTTAGGTCATATAATATGACGATAAATGCCAAGGTTACATGATCATAACATGATATGGTGAATAGCATGTAAATGAATATAATGGTTGCCCTATAGCAAATAATGTGATGATAGATTTGGGTTAATAAGTTAATTAATTCTGTTAAGGCCATTTGTTGGATTATTGTGTCATATTCCATACAATTTCAAAGCGTTGAGTTAAATTTTGAAGTTAAGATGAATTTAATGAATTTTTAGAGATGTAATTTTTGGGTAATTTTTAATTGTATTGTTGGATTTCACGTATAAAGTATTTCATTTTTATTGAGATCTATTTGCTATGGAATATATGGATGATATGTCGGATAGTTTGAAGTTTAGAGTGATCATTGAATGTAAATTTTATTCAGTTGTGACATGGTATCTTTGAGTTATAATCTTAGTTAAAGGTCTTTATGCGATATACAAGAAGGATTATGCAGTGATGATAGATCAACGATCCATTTATGGAATAAGAGTATAGATTTTCATGATTAAATGTTATTATTTTCTCTTCATAGAAAGAAAGAAAGTACAAAATTTATATGGGTATAGAAATGTCAAAAGTTTTGCTATTAGGAAACTTTGAGGAAATATTTGCTCTTATATCTAAAGATGATAAGTGATTGATTCACGATAATGATTTATGTTAAGGCTTAGAAAGTAT
>NW_019248232.1:0-1385 GCF_002742605.1 Olea europaea var. sylvestris | reverse complement strand
TCGCTACATTTCGAATAAGTACTTATGGGCCCAAAACGGACACCGTGTGCAAAAGTTATGCTCAATTCTTCTTACGCCGACCAACCAATCGTTCCGAATATAAAATTGCTCATTCTTTCAGAAAATGGCCAAAATCCCTCATACGTCACGATGAAGTAGTGAGTTCAATCCAAAACCGTCGCTACATTTCCAAAGAGTACATATGGGCCCGAAACGGACACCGTGTGCAAAAGTTACGCTCAATTCTTCTTACGCCGACTATCCAATCGTTCCAAATATAAAATTGCTCATTCTTTCAAAAAATGGCCAAAATCCCTCATACGTCACGATGAAGTAGTGAGTTCAATCCAAAACCGTCGCTACATTTCCAAAAAATACTTATGGGCCCAAAACGGACACCGTGTGTAAAAGTTACGCTCAATTATTCTTACGCCGACTATCCAATCGTTCCAAATATAAAATTGCTCATTCTTTCAAAAAATGGCCAAAATCCCTCATACGCCACGACGAAGTAGTGAGTTCAATCCAAAACCGTCGCTACATTTCCAAAGAGTACTTATGGGCCCGAAACGGACACCGTGTGCAAAAGTTACGCTCAATTCTTCTTACGCCGACTATCCAATCGTTCCAAATATAAAATTGCTCATTCTTTCAGAAAATGGCCAAAATCCCTTATACGTCACGACGAAGTAGTGAGTTCAATCCAAAACCGTCGCTACATTTCCAAAGAGTACTTATGGGCCCAAAACGGACACCGTGTGCAAAAGTTATGCTCAATTCTTCTTACGCCGACTATCCAATCGTTCCAAATATAAAATTGTTCATTCTTTCAGAAAATGGCCAAAATCCCTCATACGTCACGACGAAGTAGTGAGTTCAATCCAAAATCGTCGCTACATTTCCAAAAAGTACTTATGGGCCCAAAACGGACACCGTGTGTAAAAGTTACGCACAATTCTTCATACGTCGACTATCCAAGCCTTCCAAATATAAAAGTACTCATTCTTTTGAAAAATGGCTGAAATCCCTCATACATCACGACGAAGCGGTGAGTTCAATCCAAAACGGTCGCTACATTTCCAAAGAGTATTTATGGGCCCGAAATGGACACCGTGTGCAAAAATTATGCTCAATTCTTCGTACGCCGACTATCCGAGCGTTCAAAATATAAAAGTGCTCGTTCTTTCGAAAAATGGCCGAAATCATTTATAGATCACGATGAAGCGGTGAGTTCAATCCAAAACGGTCGCTACATTTCCAAAAAGTACTTATGGTCCCAAAACGGACAACGTGTGCAAAAGATACGCTCAATTTTTCGAACGCTGACAATCCAAGCGTTCCAACTATGCGAGTGCTCATTCTTTCCAAAAATGGCCAAAATCCCT
>NW_019248231.1:0-1385 GCF_002742605.1 Olea europaea var. sylvestris | reverse complement strand
GAAAGGAGGTCCCTTTGATGAAAATTCAAAGAATGCATGTGAAAATGTAGACCCCAGGAGGAAAAGAATAGAGAGGCATGTGAACCTTTTTTCAAATTTCTGATGTATGCAATGATGTAATAGACCAATAATAATAAGTTTGAGTCATGTATAAATAGAGGTCTTTGGGAAAGAATGGGGCATCTCGAGTTAGAAACCATTCTATTTCCTTAAGCCTTTTTCAAAACCAGTTTTTCTGGAAACCCCTTGTATACAATATAAATCTTGTATAAATCATTATAGAAATAAAATCTCAATCTTTGGATATCAGAAAGATATGAGTTTCTAAAACTTACTATCCCATAGATTCTTGATAGATTGAAGAAGATAATCTCTTTCTTACTTTAACAAAGAGAGAATTTTCTTTACTTAAGATCTCTATTCTTAATTCTAAGAAAAGATACAGTGAGGGCAAGAAACTGAAATAGCAGAATTCCCATTGAGGCAAGAGGCCGTTTAAGGGAGCAGTTTGCAGATTCAGAGCCTGAAGGTCACTCGGTTCTAAGAATACAGATTTAAGATCAAAAGTAAGGTAAAATTATTGTCTTTGTTAAATTTAGAAAGAATTCTTCTAATATCTTGAAAGAATTGTAGGGATTATTATTCATGTTTGCAAAAAACTTATCTAAATATGTTATTATTCATAAAAGTTTGTAAGGAATTATTTGAATAATGCCAGGTTATACAATTAAAGGATTAGATAATCTGTTAGATAGATTAATGGAAAAAATAGAAAATATTTATTCTCAATTAAAGATTATGGATATATTATCGAAGGAATTTGATAATCTTAGTAAATTACATGATAATTATATTACAGATTATGCTAATTTATTAGATCAAAGGATGAAATTATATATTAAAACTCGAAATGAGAGAAATAGAGGAATTTAAGACTATCCCAATAAATTAAGGATATCTTGTGCAATATATGATAAATTATTTCATTAAGGGTATTATAGACATTTTACCAAAAATGAATAGTAGTAGGCCATTTATAAAAATCTCCCCCTCTCATGCACTTTCAAACTCATCTTCATCACTCACAAATTCCTCATACTTTGTCTCACTCCCACTACTATAACTACTGACGGAACTACTTTTATGACTGTTGGCTTAAACAGAATATTCAAAGTCAGAATCATCCATTGTAAGGGGAGCTCTAATACCTGATAATGAACTGGAAACGGGGACCTCTGGGGCCATTTGTGTAGTGGAAAGAGGGACACCATGAAGCATTGAGTCCATTTTTGTACCACAGGAATTTATTACCGTATGTAAAAAGCAAGAAAATAGATGGGGTAGTGAATCAAATTTCCATTGGTGTTGATATTAGGCGAGACAGA
>NW_019248230.1:0-1385 GCF_002742605.1 Olea europaea var. sylvestris | reverse complement strand
GGCCAAAATCCCTCATACGTCATGACGATGTTTGGAGTTCAATCCAAAATGGTCGCTACATTTCCAAAAAGTACTTATGGGCCCAAAACGGACACCGGGTGTAAAAGTTATGCTCAATTCTTTATACGCCGACTATCCAAGAGTTCCAAATATACAAGTGCTCACACTTTTGAAAAATGACCGAAATCCCTGATACGTCACGAGGAAGTGGTGAGTTCAATCCAAAACGGTCGCTACATTTCCAAAAAGTACTTATGGTCCCAAAACGGACACCGTGTTCAAAAGTTACGCTCAATTTTTCGTACGCCAGTAATCCAAGCGTTCCAAATATGCGAGTGCTCACTCTTTCGAAAAATGGCCGAAATCCCTCATACGCCACGGCGAAGTTGGGAGTTCAATCCAACACGGTCACTACATTTCCAAAAAGTACTTATGGTCCCAAAACGGACACCGGGTGCAAAAGTTACGCTCAATTCTTCGTACGTCGACAATCCAAGCGTTCGAAATATGCAAGTGCTCACACTTTCGAAAAATGACCGAAATCCCTGATACGTTACGACGAAGGGGTGAGTTCAATCCAAAACGTTCGCTACATTTCCAAAAAGGACTTACGGGCCCAAAACGGACACCGGGTGCAAAAGTTTCGCTCAATTATTCGTACGCCGACAATCCAAGCGTTCCAAATATGCAAGTGCTCACACTTTCGAAAAATGGCCGAAATCCCTTATACGTCACGGCGAAGGGGTGAGTTCAATCCAAAACGTTCGCTACATTTCCAAAAAGGACTTACGGGCCCAAAACGGACCCCGGGTGCAAAAGTTACGCTCAATTCTTCGTACGTCGACAATCCAAGCGTTCGAAATATGTAAGTGCTCACACTTTCGAAAAATGACCGAAATCCCTGATACGTCACGATGAAGTGGTGAGTTCAATCCAAAACGGTCGCAACATTTCCAAAAAGTACTTATGGTCCGAAAACGAACATCGTGTGCAAAAGTTACGCTCAATTCTTCGTACGCCGACAATCCAAGCGTTCCAAATATGCAAGTGCTCACTCGTTCGAAAAATGGCCGAAATCCCTCATACGTCACGACGAAGTTGGGAGTTCAATCCAAAACGGTCGCTATATTTCCAAAAAGTACTTATGGTCCCAAAACGGACACCGGGTGCAAAAGTTGCGCTCAATTCTTCGTACGTCGACAATCCAAGCGTTCCAGATATGCAAGTGCTCATTCTTTCGAAAAATGACCGAAATCCCTCGTACGTCACGATGAAGTTGTGAGTTCAATCCAAAATGGTCGTCACATTTCCAAAAAGTACTTATGGTCCCAAAACGGACACCGTGTGCAAAAGCTACGCTCACTTCTTCATACGGCGACAATCCA
>NW_019248229.1:0-1385 GCF_002742605.1 Olea europaea var. sylvestris | reverse complement strand
CCAAAGTATAAATTTTTTTTGGTCAATGAACTTATGGTTTGTGATAATATTTGATTCAACCATTTTTATAAATGTATAATACATATCAGATGGGAGTACATGAAATTTTTCTTTTTATCTGCTTCTGGTCAAGTACAAAAGACGTTATGCAAAGATATTCAACATTATTTTCTTATTCGTCTCAATATGATATCCATTGCAGCGGATATCTTTAAAACTTAGAGAATTTCTTTTGGATTTGCTGGAATAAAGTATAGCATTAATATATAATTTTTTATTAGTTGATAAAATAATAAAAACTCTTCCAAAGCCTTCAACGATATTCTATGCACCCAATATCGCATTAACATTATTTTCTACTAATGTTAAATTCAAAAAATATTTTTTGTCATGAAGAATAATACTTATAGTTGTATTATCAATCAAATAGGTAACTTAACAATCTATTATGAATCTATAGCAAAAAAGGATATATATTTAAAAACTTGAATTTAAATTTAAAATTGTAAACATAATTCAATACTGTGAAATTAATAATGCATAATATGGTTTCAATTTCTTTTTGTGAAAAGTAAAAACATATTTCAGAATTGTTTATTAATAATTTTGAAGTCTTGCAAAAAAAGATGTGTCCACTCATGACGGGCTTTGAAGAAGACAACATCCTCTGATGATCAACTCTTTTAGTTCATTTTTTTCGAAGAATATATGGATATTTTTTAGTGAGATATTCAATTTTCAACTATCGTGAAGATAATGACGAAGGAGGATAAGTGCTTTTGTATTATCCTACAGGAATTCTTTGTTTCCTTCTTTTATTGTCTCTCCCAAATATTTTGAGATAAGATGGATATCAATATCGAGTACCATGATATATAGTTTTTGCCAGATATGTCAAGTGCAGTAAACTGCAGTTTTGTGATATTTGTCATTTATTTAACTACACAATAAAAAAATATATTTCGTTTCGAATTATATGATTAAACATCGTATACTAGTTAATCACATAATCAATATCAATATGACATAAGTTATGTACTTTCCTTCAAGGATAAACTCTAATTTAAATTAATATATTCTTCGAAGTATGTGCTGCTTTAGGAGCATGTTGTATTTTACTATTACTTTTTCAAGAGTAATACATTAATATTCTTCTGAAATATTGAAAAATATAATTCATGCTCTTCAGGAATAAGTATTTTCTTCATGAATATTAATTATAATATTGTGCTACTTTAAGAGCAACAACACGATAAATTATTAATTTAAAATTTTAGAATATAATTGAGACAATATTAAAAGTTACATAGAGAAGAATATGTACAAGGTAATAACAATGAATTATAATAATTAATTGATTTCATGAGGGGGGGGGGGGGGGGGGG
>NW_019248228.1:34783-66007 GCF_002742605.1 Olea europaea var. sylvestris | reverse complement strand
CATCCATTGGTTGTGATGAGGATTCTGGGACTGAAGATGTCTCTTTAAGCGTAGTCCCCTCATCAACTGGTTTGGATGAAGCAACCTCAGAGGAGGATGATGGAGCAGGAGCTGTCGATGCCAAAGCCTTTAAAGGAGAGGCTGAACTTTTCTGAGAAGTCCAAATAAATCATCAGCACATAGAAAAGTTTTAAGTATGGAAAAGTATGCTTATGAGTAAACCAATTTAATTACCTTCCTCCTGATGATAAGAGGAGTATCATCATCATCATCAACATCATCCTCCAGAATGGAAGATGCTGAGGCTGGCTGTTTGCGGCTTGGGGCACTCTTGGCTGCAGTAGGTTTGGCAGGGAGAGAAGAAGATGGACGAGCAGATTGTTTAGCGTGAGGAGGAGGAGAAAGACTCCGGATAGACAAAGGAGTGACTAAAACAGGAGGAGGGGAAGAAATGCTCGGCTGGTCCAGTGAATAAAAGGCACGATTGACATCAGTCGCAAACAATCTGCGCTTCACAGACGGTCAGAACTGTTCAAAAAAGGGATGGATGGCCTGGATAGAATTGAAGGGGGCTAACGAAAAATAGCTTGTTAAAAGAAGATTGCGAGCATTTATAGCCTCTGCCTCCGCCTTATTAATAATATGGAAGCGGTCAATCAAGTTCCTTGAATAGTAAGGAGGAACAGGCCAAGTTTGACCGAAACCAAGTTGGCGAGCAAAAAATTGGGGAGCATAAATTTCTACCCCTGCCTTGGCATTGGTCCCAATTAAAATATCATGAAATAACTCCCTCCTGGTTAACAACTGGATCCAAATGAGTAGAGAGGTGCTCGCGCTGTTTGTAGTGGAGGGGGGATGCACATAGTTTGGAGGCAAAAAAGGAGGAAAAGGAAAGAAGGAAGGGATTGAATCCAAAGAATAAAAGAATGAAAAAATGTCCCTTCTAGACATATTTACAGGAGCCAAGGGCTCAATGGCTAGCCTATAGCAGCTAGCAGAAGAAAGAGAAATTGATGGAGCACCAAGCAATGGAAAATAGGATCTCAACCACAGTTGAGTGAACCAAAGAGGTCCACTGCCAGTGGGAGATGCACCATTCTTCAATTGAGTTTGAAGAGAAGCCATGCCTCTATAAAGGGCAGCCAAAAAGAAAGAACATAAATTCAAAGGCCTACCACGCGCCAATTCGTGCGTTATGGGTAAATAACTCAGGGAGGGCTTTATGGTTGGCACACACAAAACATATTTACAAAGCCAAACCAGAAGAAAGGCCACTCGCTCAGTATGGGAAGGCTCAGCGCTCGAATGGTTATGAAGGGCTTGCAGGCTTGAATAAGATTCGGTGTAGTTTTTACCAAACTTTGGGGCACCACCAGAAACCAAGATACCAGGAAAAATGGTATCGCTCAAAAGTGGTAGATTCACTAGGGCCCCAACATCTCTTAAAGTAATAGACATGGGGCCAAGAGGGAAAACAAAGGAATTATATTCAGAAGACCAAAAACTTAGAGTGATCGAAAAAAGTGCTGAATCAAAAGTAGGAGGTTGAATAGAGATTTCTAACAAATCAGAAATCTCAGCATTATCAAAAAGTGCCTTAGTAGGATCATGGTCCACAAGGGGAGCATGTCACCTATGGAAAACTACGTCAGATTTGGACCAAGTGTGAATACCTCTTTCGCGAAGTGGCCCTAGCGGCAGAGAGTTTAGAAATGGAGGGCCTTGAGTACAAGGAAACAGCTGGCCCACCGTCGCCTGTTCGATTGCCTCTGCATTGTTGAAGAAAGGACCTAGGTAGAGTTCGATATTGGCGGGCGCGAGAAAGCTCAGAGTTATGTATGGACGATTTTGAAGTTTCTGAAAGTCATTAAAACTAAAGGAGTCGCCAGATTGAGATTGTGAAGTAGCCACTAGGGATGAAACAGAGTTTTTTCAGAGTTATGTAGCAGGGAAGCAAAAAGATGAACAGTAAATCGTGGAAAAGAAACGCGAAAAAGTGAGGTGTGATTTAATGATGCAGTGAAATGGTGTGTTTGAGGGTTATAAGGGTTTGCAAAACGTCGCACCTTTTCAAGCTATGGAAGAAAACAATGATTGAAATTCTTGAAAATTTCGAATGTTGCTGGAAACATAAAGTGAATATGGCAAAATTTAATAATTGGTATTAATTCTGCCATATTGGGGGGTAATTGTTGACACATAAAAATTCAGCCCAAATCGAACGGCCCAAGGAATGAAGCCCAATTGGAGGATCCCCAAATCAGATAGCCCAAAGAACAAAACCCAATCAAACAATTCAAGATGAAGGCCCAAATAGGGAGGCCCAAGAACGCAGTAACACCATCGCCCAAGTTTGCAAGTCGCCCAGAATCTGAGCGAATGGAGTGCCATGCAGTCGCCCAGAGCTGTTACTCTATTCTCACCCAAACCTTCGAGTCGCCCAAGGTTTTAGCAAACATAAAATGTTGTAGTTATCAAGAAGTGCAGTTATCAAAGCAGTTATTAAAGCAACCCTATCACGTTCCACGATTCAAGGAATTCAATCGAAAACGGTTGAACGACGAAGAGTAATGGCAGCAGTTAAAAAAGGCAGTTCCATGACAAGTTGGCCATTACGAGGAAAGTGGACAGTTATAGAACGATCGAGCAGTTTTTAGGTGGTTGATCACAAAGAGATCATCCAGGGAGTATAAAAGGAAGGAAAGACATAGAGCAAAGGGACCGAATCAAAAACTCTCGAACAGAGAACATGTAATTTTAAATTTCTTAGCTTAGATTTAAACACTTCTTTCAGTAACTCGTGTGCTTGCGCTCGTTGGAGGCATTCTGTTTTTAATTTCCAATTGTAAAGTCATCGCCAATAAAAGAACACCCCTTTTTGGGACTTTGTCTCAAGAGGTTTGTCCCTTACACAATCGTCTGATCCCTTTTAATTGTTAGCGACGAACCCACGCGAAACAACGACATTGTATGGACTTAATAAAAATAACTTCGCAGGCACTTTCAATTCCAGTTACCGCCATTAGCTTCTTCTTCTCTATTTTTCCTCCTCCGTTTTGCTTTGAGACCCTTCTTTCCCCATTGATCACCCTCGTGACAGTTTCGAAGAGAAGGAGGGTACAGAAAGATGTTGTACACCATGGGAAAGCTGGTGAAAGTAACAGAGAGGTAGAGACTGGAGATGGTGATGCGGATTGTAAGGATGACAATTGTGAGGAAGACTATGAGGAGGAAGAGAATGGAAGAATTCATCGTCTTAATCAGATGGTAGATTGGGGCCACCGTGCAATAGTCGGAGTCAGCGGCGGAGGCTTCGTACCTTACTGTTATCGTCGGCACTGAGGACGGTCTCCGATGAAATTATCGATGTTCCAATTCCCAGAGGAACTCGCTTGAACTTATTACTATTAGAGTATGTTTTATTGAAAAGATGAAATTGAATTGAACTGAAAATGAATTTCAAAAAATTGAATTGTCTAGTAATTATTTTCTTGAGAATTGTAAATTATTGTGTTTAATTGGTATAATTTTTCATGTGAAAAATGTTGAAATAAAAGTATTTTTTGATGTTCATTTGATTTTGTTTTACATGAAAATTGTCAATTAAAGGGATAAATTTTACTGGTATTGGTATTGGAAATAAAATTTGTTTCCATTGCCAAAAATAAAAATCAAGAAAATCATCTATCTTTTGATGTTCGTTTGGCTTTGTCTTACATGAAAATTATCAATTAAAAGGAAATATTTTTTTACAATAATTCTTAAAATTTGTTTCCATTCCCAAAAAAAAAAAAAAAAACATGAACAGTAGCCAGGAAATTTTTCCCACAAAAGCAAGAAAATTGCACTTCCCAATAAAAGCAAGAATCTAAATTCCATGGAAAACTAAACCCTATCAAACAACTAAAAGTTTGAAAATGCAAGGTAAATTCCATTTTCCATGGAAAAAATTAACCAATCAAACAATGAAATTGTTCGATTGAATATTTTTATGTATTATTTCAATTTAATATGGTAATAATCAATTGATTTGCTTCTTTCAGCTTCGACAAAAAGGTTGCACGAGTATTGCAATCCAGAAAGTGGGGGATGCGGGGAAGACCTAAGTCACCAGAGACTTTCTCCGAAGAACGCAAGTCCGAAGGGTGCTTACACTTTTGCGCCATCGTCTTCGGATGTTTGTGGAGAAGACACTCAACTTTTTTTGTATAGATTCTTCTTTTTCATAAGAATTATTTTGGTCCTCAGAATTCAATATTTATTAAAATCTTTCAGAAATATAAAGGCAAGATAAGGAGAATTGCATGAATGATTGAAGAAAGATTGAAATTAAATTGTATGGATTTATCACTGCGTAAGCTGTACAGATGGTATGTAATATATATATAGGCAAAAGACTATTCTAGAAGAATATTTACATGCAATGCGGATTTACATAACAGAAAATACAACAAATTCTCTAACTAATACTGAATATCTCTTCTTTCTCTAGAGAGTTCTTATTTTATTATTGTTTTGTAGTCGTTAATTGCCAATGTGTCCTACCTTTGGTGACTGTGTTGCTGAGTTATGCTGTCTTTCTAATTCAGCAGCTTTGTCACCTTCCAATAGATGGAAAGTATATGTCTATTAGTCCCATCTTGAGCATACATAAATAAAAACTTTGAGAGTTCAAGGCTTTGGTTAGAATGTCTACAATTTGTGACCTGCTAGGAACATGTTTGGTAACAATCTGTCCATCTTGAATTTTATCACGAACTAAATGACAATCGAGTTCTATGTGTTTGGTCCTTTCGTGAAAAACTGGGTTGGTAGCTATATGAACGGCTGATTTGTTGTCATAATGAAGGAAAGCTATTTGTGGATGAGCTATCTTTAGATCTTCAAACATGTACCTGAACCATGTCAATTCATAGCACAAATTTTCCATAGCTCCGTATTCTGCCTCCGAAGACGATCTTGAAACAACATGTTGATTATTTGATTTCCAAGACACCAATGATTTTCCAATTAACACACAATAGCATGTCACTGAATGCCTGGTTTTAGGACAAGCTCCCCAATTCGAATCCCTATATCCATGTAACTGCAATGTTGAATCTATTGGATAGAATGCTCCTTAACCTGGGGCTCTCTTGATATATCTAAGGACTTTGTGCG
The DNA here is from genome assembly GCF_002742605.1 of Olea europaea var. sylvestris. Lineage (NCBI taxonomy): Eukaryota > Viridiplantae > Streptophyta > Magnoliopsida > Lamiales > Oleaceae > Olea > Olea europaea. The sequence goes on along the minus strand of NW_019248228.1, from coordinate 60,847 downwards.
CTGCGTGTGCTTGCAGATGTGGAATCCTAGGACTTTCCATAAATTATCTTAACAATTGGACCGAGTAGGAAATATCAGGTCTAGTTATTATTAGATACAATAATCTGCCAACCAATCTTCTGTAAAGTCTAAGTTCAGAGAGTAGTTCATCTTCATCTTTGATCAATTTCACATTTTGGTCCAATGGTATCCTTGTAGGGCCTGAACCAATTGTCCCTGAATCATTCAAGATATCAAGAGCATATTTTCTTTGGCATACATAAATGCCTTCTGTAGACCTAGCTACATCTATCCCAAGAAAGTACTTTAGTTTACCAAGATCTTTGAGCCTAAATTTATCATGAAGAGACGTTTTAAGATGGTTTATCATATTAATGCAATTTCTAGTCACAATTATATCATCAACATATATTACAAAAGCAATAAAGGAAGCACCATTACTCTTAGTGAATAAACCGTAATCTGCCCTTGATTGAATATACCCTCATTCGATGATAAATTTGGAAAGTTTGGCATACCATTGGCGTAATGCTTGCTTCAAACCCTACAAGCTCTTTTTGAGCTTACAAACTTTCTTGCTTTCAGCTCTAAAGTAACCAGGGAAATCTCCATATAGACCTCTTCTTCTAATTCATCGTGTAAGAATGCGTTATTGACATCAAACTGAAAAAGATGCCATCCTCTTATGGTTGCCATTGCTAGCAACATTCTGACTGTAGCAAGTTTGGTAACAGGTGAGAATGTCTCGTGATAATTAATTCTTTCTTGTTGTGTGTATCCTTTAGCAACAAGTCTTGCTTTGAATCTTTCTACGCTACCATCAACATTGAACTTTACTTTGTATACCCATTTACAACCTGTTTCTTTCTTTCCAGGAGGTAGGTCAAAAAAACCCCCAAGTGTCATTAAGTTCAAGGGCTTCAATCTCAGCTTTCATGGTTGCACTCCACTCAGGGAAATTTTGGGCTTCTAGGTAATTTCTATATTTAGATTTAGAAGTGACAGAGGTAACGAAAGCTTTATGTGAATCTGATAATCTCTCATAAGAAACACTAGTGTTAAAAGGATAATGATTACCTAAAGAGTTTTGCTCCTTCAGCTTGTCCAACATTTGAGATGGGCGAAGGGAGATGGCCTGATGGCATTTGAAGTCCTGGAGATATGCTGGTGCTTTTCTGATTCTTGCTGACCTGTGAGGAAAATGAGTGACTGGAGTTGTATTTGATGGTGAAGCAGAGTTGTTGAGGTCTAGATGTTCAGTGTTAGTGTCAGCCCGGGATTCTTCATGGTCCGAATTTTGTAAGAAAATCTTCCACAGGCTAAATGGTTTGGTAATTTGTTTCTGGTACATCAATGTCATGACTAGTGTTTGAGAATGTGTTAATTGTTTCATTGAGAATTATGAGATCTTGAGTGGAGCTGATATTGTTTTGATCTGTTTTGATGGAATTTTCTTTAAAAGGAAAAATATTCTCATAAAACACTACATTTCTAGAGACAAAATTTTCTTGGTTTCGAGGTCTAGTAGAGTATATCCCTTGATTCCAAAGGCATAGCCTATGAATGCACATCTCTTTGCTTTAGGATCGAATTTGTGTCTTTCATTGACAATGGTGGTAGCAAAGGCAAGACAACCAAATACTTTGAGATGATTGTAAAGTGGTCTTTCGCTAAATAAGATCTGATAAAGGCTTTCGTTTTTCAATATGGATGAAGGAGTTCTATTTATGAGATACACTACGGCTAAAACACAATGGTTCCAATATTTCAATGGGATTCCACTTTGAAGTTTCGAGGCCCTAGCTATGTTAAGAATGTGTTGATTCTTTCTTTCAACAATAGCATTTTGTTGGGATGTTTCAATACAAGTTTTGTGGTGTATAATGCCCTTTTTAAGGTAAAATTTTTTCATATTGAACTCCTCACCATTATCCGTTCTATTGATTTTAATTTTGGCTTCAAATTGTGTTTCAACCATAGCACAAAATCTTTGCAGTGCGCTGGTAGAATCAGATTTTAGCTTTAAAGTATATACCCAAGTGCCTCTACTAAAATCATCCACAATGGTTAAGGAATATTTAGAACCATCACTGCCAATTTCATTGCAAGGACTCCAAATGTCACAATGTAGTAATTCAAAACACTTTCCAGTTTTGTGAGTACTCTTAGGAAATGGTAACTTGTGCATTTTAGATGAAGGACATATAGAGCAAAACTTATTATTGGATGACTTTGAAAATTGAACATCACCATCTACACTAAGGATAGAGTAAGGAGTGTGTCCTAACCTGTAAAGCCAAACATCAAAACTTTGGGTATTAGAGGTCACTGAACAGAGATTGGAATCTGGTTATGTAACTTGCTTAAGTAATCTAATACGGCTGAAGAAGAAACATCCTTAAGCATCATATGATAAAGCCCTTCCTTCACTTTAGCTATGCCAATAGTTTTCCAAGTGGAAAGGTCCTGGATGAAACAATAATGAAAAAAGAAGATTAGGCAACATTTGAGCATTTGTGTTAACTTTTTGGCAAAAATGAGATTAAATGAAAAATCAGGTACACAAAGAACATCTTCAAGTATCATAATATCAGTGACTTTACTGTCCCTATGTGAGTAACTAGGACCGTGTTATTATTTAGTAGGGCAATAGAGTACACAACTTCAGCATGAAAGGATGAGAAGAATGAAGTGTAGCAGATCATATGATCTGTTGTTCCGGTATCAAGAATCTAGGGAATGTCCATTATGTTAGATTGCTTTGATTTAACAATAGACATGTATAGAGATATACCAGAGAGTTGATATATGTTTTCATCAGTAGAGGTGGAGGCAATAATGTTTTGAGCATTATTGACTGAGTGGGTTTGAGAGTTGTTGACTGGTTTGAGGAGAGCCATTAGCTGAGAAATCTATTGTTGACTTAAGTACACCTGAGATTTGTTGTTCCCAACCTCCTGTGCAGGAGATAGATTTGCAATAGCTTGGTTTGCTGATGTCTTTTCTTTTCCACCGAACTTGTGGCCTGGAGGATAGCCATGGAGTTTGAAAGATTTGTCCACTAAATGGCCAGGAACTTGACAATAAGTGAAAACTGGCTTGTCTGGATTTGCTTTGAAACATCTATCAATTGAATGCCCTGCAATTTTGAAAAATGTGCAGTAGTATCTAACTCTCCTTTGACTATTTTGTTTTCCTTTTTCTTTAAAGATCCCCCTTGCAAAAACTGCCATAGACTCATGTGAAGACCCATCGGATTATATTTCTCTCCTTTTCTCCTCTTTTTGTATTATTGAATAAACGTAATCTAAACTAGGAAACGGTTTAATTAGCAAGATTTGTGCCTTAATCCCTTTATATGAATAATTCAAACCCATCAAAAATTTCATTACCCAGTCCCTTTTTTGATTTTGAATAACAATCTTTGAACTCCCACAACTAAAATTAGGCACAACTTCATAATTCATGAGTTCATCTAGAAGAGTTTTGAATTTGGAGAAATAGACACTTATAGGATTTTCATTTTGTAGTAACATACTTATTGCCTGTTTAATTTCAAAAATTCGAGGTGCATTTTTTTAAGCAAAATGCTGTTCCAGCTCAATCCATAGTTGGTGTGCTGTCTCAGCATATGTGGTGCTACACTTGATGTCAATAGCCATGGTGTTTTGCATCCATTTAATCACTATATCATTTAGATCTACATGCTTTTTTAAGCTTCTATCAATGAATGCTAACTTGTTTTTTATTTGTAATGCCCTCTTCATTGAACGAGCCCATGAGTGATAGTTACTAGCATCCAAAATATAAATAACAAGAATGGGTCCAGAGTTGTCATTGCTTCCAATAAAATATGGATTGTTTGGCTGGGTAGGATCATGATTTACAATATTTGATGGATTACCAGACTAATTAACATTTGGATTTTGGGTTTGGATTTGATCTGTGTTTATATTTTCGGTATCGAAATCCTCCAAAACTTGCTCGATACCATTCAAAAATATAAAGACAAGATAAGGAGAATTGGCTGAATGATTGAAGAAAGATTGAAATTAAACTGTATTGATTTCTCACTGTCGTAAGCTATACAGATGGTATGTGTATATATATGTATAGGCAAAGACTATTCTAGAAGAATATTTACATGCAATGCAGATTTACATAACCGAAAATACAACAAATTCTCTAAATAATACTGAATTTCTCTTCCTTCTCTAGAGAGTTCTTATTCTATTATTGTTGTGTAGTTGTTAATTACCAATGTGTCATTCTTTTGCTGACTATGTTGCTGAGTTTTGCTATCTTTCTAATTCAGCAGCTTTGTCATCTTCCAATTACATCTCATTTTCATTTAATGAACTTAATTGGGTGAGTTTTCTTTTTGACAATTTTGCAAAAATCATCCGGCCCTAAAATTTGCATTCCAAAAAGTTTTTCCGATTCCAAGCATTCTTCATTGATTCAAGATGATGAGATAGAGGTTGCCAAAGCTCTGTTCAATCTCCTAAAGCAATCTCAATCTTCCAAAAAGCTAGAAAAGCTTGATTCATATGGCAAAAACACTTCTGGAGATAGGTATATCTATTCTCCTTTTGTACCAAAATCTTCTCAGACATCAAATTTGTTTCGGGACTTGAGCTCATCTTTCACCACATTGCTCGATGATGGTGAGTTTATTATTATTATTATTATTATTATTATTATTATTATTATTATTATTATTATTATTATTATATTTTTTTGGGTTAATTAAGAAGTTTGTGAATTGTTTCCCCTACAAGATTTCCATAATGTATTTAGCTAAAAATTTGGTGAAATGCAGGCTTAAAGAGGGAGAAAGTTGGAGATGATCAAAATGAACAATCAATGGAAGTGGATGCTAAACCAATCATGGTTGACGGAACGGAGCTGAAGAAGAAGAAATTTTCAAGTAACACAGAAGCTCAAATATCCATTTCTAAAGAGGAAATGGTGGATCAAAAAGAAAGTGAATCATCACCATATGCCAAAGTCAATGTTGATGTGGATTTGACAGGGACAAAAGCTTGAGCATCCATGAAGTTTCCTTTCCCTTTTGCTTCTTTTTGCTCATTTTTCTTCTCATCTCTTGCCTTTTCCCTTTATTCCATTTTTATGACACATTTAACTATTACTCTTCTCGGTCTGAACAGGCACACTAAGGCCATGGATGGGGCACTTTTAAGAATGGCCAGGTCAAAATACTAAATTTACACATTGACCAAATTTTTTTGCCATTCACCAAAAGAGCATTTTGAAGAGTAAATGTCATTTTTGCCCTTATTATGTGTTGTAAGAACAAAAATATATCATTTGCCCAAAAGACAATAATACCCTTTTTAAAAAATTAATAAATCCAAACAATCCCACTTAAATCTCAAAACGAAATCACTTTCCTTATTAGATTTTCCAATACAGTTAAAAAGAAATTTCCTCTTCCATCTGCTTGAATATTAAAATCTCAAAAAATTATCAAAGGCTCAACAAAAGAATATTACTCACAGTCGGCACTTGAAATTGGTAAATATAAATACCTATGTTTAATTTCATTTTAGTTAAATTAGTACATTGTTTAAATATTTAAATTTTATTTCAACATATGATTTTAGAAAAATGAAATATTACAGTTTTAAATAGATGTCTAATTATTTTTTTAGCAAAAACGAGGAAAAAATTCATCTGCTCAGATGCAAAATATAGAAGACAGCCGACCAAAAATGTGTTCGGGCCGAATGTTTAATAGCTTGCCCGGACACGTCATTTTTTTCCTTGTGTGTCATATTTTTTCGTCCTTTTATTCTCATAATTACAATTTTTTTAATAAATAATGTTTCCTAATGCAGATATGGGATCAGTTGCTGTCCCGATTTGTTACCTTGGTGAATTTGAAAACAATGACAGTGATAGGTGGGTGTGAAAATGGACGAGTGAAAGACATGGTTGTACTGCAATTGTAATAACATCAAGACATCATATGCAAAAATGTACAATGAGATACAGAACTTGCTGAAAGTCGATCTCTCTGAGTACGTCATGGAATTGGGATTTCTAATGGGCGAGAATACATCCATTTCAATTCCACCTATAATGGTTACTTCTAAAGCTGAAATGAAGGTTTTAATTAAAATGATCCAGAAACGTGCGATTCCTATTTGCGTAACTTTGATGAAGAAGAATGTCCCCGAGAGTGAACATGAAGATTTTGATGGAGAGAATCGTAATGTGAATGAGTTTTGGGATACAGTGGAAATAGTGCGTGATGATGTTGTAGCTGTTCCAGAGACAGTTGCTCCTCACCATGATCTCACTGTTACACACAGAATTTGCTCGGTAGTTCAAGACAACGAAAGAGATAATGACTTTACAAATGAGAATTTGATTGCTTTATCCCATCTGAGACATGCGTCGAGTGGGAGCTCACAGGCTGGACCGAGTGCATGTTCCTCTAATTGTTCGTGTATAGTCCCCAATGATGAAGATTTGTATGTCGAGCAACTGTTTGACACGAAGAAATATTTGCAGGAAGCTGTTTATCGAATTGCTTTGAAACACAAATTTGAGTTTAAAGTAAAGAAATCAAACAAGTCGACTTACACAATTGTCTGCGTTGACGACAGTTGCCTTTGGCATTTTCGAGCAATGAAAATGGACACGAATGAATTCTTTGTGGTTCGTAAGTATGCACGGAAACATACTTGTGAAGTGGGTATTCGTCGAAATGATTACAGGCAAGCCCGATCATGGTTCATTGGTCAAGAAGTAATGCACAAATTTCAGGACTCACGAACAATCTACAGACCTTCAGACATTATTAATGACGTTCGTCGAGAGTATGGGGTGGTCATGAGCTATCAGAAGGCTTAGAAAGTCAAAGAATGCGCGTTGGAGGACTTAATGGGTTTGATCGAGGAGAGTTATGCTAAATTGGCCAGGTATTTCTTTGTTTAGATGTTTATTTAATAGTTATCTAATTAATTCAATCATTAATTTCAATTGTTTATTTAATTATTTATCGATTCTTTATCTAATGTGCAATTAATTATTTAACTCAATTGTCAATTTTTCATTTTTTTAATAATATTTATTTAATTATTTAAATTATGATTATTGTTTATTTAATTGGTCAAGTTTTGCTATAACATGGGAATAATTAATACTGAATCGGCATTTTTTTATTGAGAATGATGACGAGAATCGCTTCAAGTATTTCTTTATGACCATTGGATAATGCGTTCGAGGATTTCAAAACGCAATGCGACCCTTAATCCTAGTCGACGGTACAACCCTCACGGCGAGATACGGGGGCAAGTTGATTATTGCAACATGTCAAGATGCTAGCATCCAAATTTACCCTCTTGCATTCGGCATAGTTGAAGGAGAAAATGATTTGGCAATGCGTTGGTTTTTCACGAAGTTGAGGAAAGTAATTGGGGATGTCGAGAACCTTACATTCGTAACCGACCAAGGGCAATCAACAATTAAAGGTATCGCCGAAGTCTTCCCCGAGGCACATCATGGTTATTGTATGTACCATATATAAGGAAATCTGAAGACCAAGTATCGAGACAAGGGCATCGTTATGTTATTTAGGAGAGTTGCAGAGGCTTACAGTTTTTAAGAGTTTGAAAAGCTTATGGTTGAAATTGAAAGTTAATCTTATGATGTGTGGGAGTATTTGACAGAGATGGGGATCAAACATTGGGCACGACCACATTTTCCAGGACGTCGATACAATATAATAACCTCGAACAATGCGGAGTCGCTTAATGCCTTATTTAAGAAGGATCAAGAGTAACCAATTCTTGCAATGCTTGAGAACATTCATGACAAATTGCAACAGTGGTTTCATGATCGTCGTGAGAAATCACAAAGTTGCACAAGTATGCTAACCCCGACTCTGGAAGATAAACTCTTCAAGACTCTAGAGGTGACAAGGAATATATATGTAGAACCACTAGATCAGTTTTGGTTCTCCACGAGATGTACACGTAATTTCGAATACATCGTCGACTTGAATGATAACACTTGCACATATAAACAATTTTAGTTAGAGAGTTTTCCATGTACACATGCAGTGGCGGTGGCTATGTATAGAGGAATTTCACCACACACCTTATGCAGTGCTTATTACATGACTGGTTCTTGGAGAGCAGCATATGCCGAAACCATATTTCCTGTACCGAGTGAAGCTGAGTGGGAAGTTCCCGATCACATTCTCTCATTGAATAACTTGTTGCCACCAGCAGTCGACCCACCTACTTCTGGACATACATGTACGTCTAGAATATCATCGACCAGAGAATTTCCTTGACCTCGTAAGTGCGGCAGGTACAATGCAATAGGACATACTAGAAGATTTTGTACAAGTCAGATCCCTCTGCATGATAACGTAACAGATGTATAATTGAAATTTATGTAACATTATTTATAACATTGATATTAATTATTCACGCATATTCTTAATGTTAATTATTATATTTAGTTTTTTTATTTTAATAGTTCATTAATTAGTTGCGTAATATTTAAAGTTAATCCTTTTTAAAACTCAGTGCGTTCTCCACAATATACTCAAACATTATAAATACGTCATGAAACATTTAGATAAACACATAAACTAAAAAATAAATATTAAATATTAAAAAAATAATATATATTTTACAATTATTTCGTAATTACAAATGAATGAATGAATGAAATATACAATGTTTAAACGTTACAATATGTACAATTATTTTAAAGAAGCACCGCTCAATATCTACGGATCACCATTAAATTCAATTAAATCATAAGCTAATTTATTTTTCCAATTTTGTATCCACGCCTGGTTGATTGCATCAACCTTCTGTGCTACACTCAAAAATTCTATGTACTTGATAGCGAATATGCCGCAATCACCCTTACAATTACAAAATATTGTATTAGAACATCACCGTCTAACTAGAACATAAGTTGTAAATTATAAAAATAAAATAATAAACACTCACGATATTTACTGTCTCGCCGTCGTCGTGTCCCGCATGGTGGCTAGTCTGTCCTGCACAGTAATGTTCGCTTGTCTAGCCAGCATAGAAACGATCACAGACACCGACTCTAGATTTTGCTCGAGCTGACCTTGTGTCAAGCATGAATGATTGGGGGTCATATACATACATAGTCGAGTCGGCAAATACAATCTCCACTGCAATGTAGTGATGATTGACACACACCGGAATGTACATATGTGTACAACCCTCCCATGGCTTTCCCCCGATACTCGGCCACATCCCTACGACCCACTACATCATGTATGTAGGCACCGTGTACTCGCTACCCATAGCTTGCAACGTCTGGCACTCAATTTCAACAACATGTATGAACTCAGTGTTCAATATGAGTTGACCAAGAATGTTGAACGATCTTAGATGTCGTTCAGCTCGATCTCGTAGCAAATCCATGGCGAAGTCAATGTGCTGCACTAGGAAGCACCAATTAAAAAAGAAGTTATTTAATTTCATAAATGCAAAACGCAAAAATATGTATACGTAATAAATAACAATATTACTACTTCATTTACATCATCGGCGAGCCAAGCCCCTGAAGTTGTGATGTCGTGAAACTACTTGTAAGCGTCCGAGATCTTCTTATGAGCAATCCTGCGACTGACTCTGAAAAATAAGAAAAGAAATTGTTAAGTAAAAATATAGATGTGTCAGCATCTGCGTAATGTATTAATCGTTAACGAATAATACAATATTTACCCAGGCATAAGTGCTCTTCACTCCGCTTCGAACGCTTTCCACTTAGCGTGGTCCACCTCCCTGAATAAATTCGGGTGCGTGCCTTCGACGAACCTCCTCCTTTTCGCCTCCGCGGTAAATGGAAAAACGACGTACTGTGATGGTGCCCTCAGCCTCTTGCCAACCACTAGCTCTGGCACATCAACAGTATGCGAAACCCTCCCAATATCCGACACTCCCTCACATACCATCAGAACCACCTCTTTCGTCCCCTTCAACACAAAAACTACGTCCGGCGAGTCTGGCATCTGATATGGTACCTTCTCTGCCTCAGATACCCCCTCCTCCTCCGGCACCCTCTCGACCTCCGCCTCGGGTATCCCCTCCTCTTCCGACACCCTGACGACCTCATCCTCCGGCACCCCTCCTCCTTCGACACCCTCACGATCCCCTCCTCATGCACCCTCCCAACCCCCTCCTCTTCCAACACCTTGATGACCTCGTCCTCCGACACCCCCTCCTCTTTCGATACCCTCTCGATCTCCTCCTCCGGCACCCTCCCGACCCCCTCATCCTCTGACATCCTGACGACCTTCGCCTCCGGCACCCTCCCGACCTCCGCCTCAGGTACCCCTTCCTCCTCTAACACCTTCCCGATCAGTACCCTCTCGACCTCCTCCTCCGTCTTCATCGGGGCCTGATCCTCCATCTCCATATCTATCGGGCTATCGAGATATGAAGCTAATGCATCATCCAATGCCCACAACGAGTCAACATACCCATCTGACCTCCTCGACCATGATAACGACCGACCCCTCCGTCACCCCCTCCATCTTGATAACTGCCTACCCCTCCGTCCCGATAGTCACATGTCCCTCCGTCACCCCATCTGTCCTGATAGCCGCCTGTCCCTCCGCCACCCCTTCCATCCTGATACTCGCCAGTCCCACGTAGGCCTACTATGTTGCCCCATATCGCTACAACTTCAGCATAAAGGTCTCCTAAACCGACATCACATCGTAAGTCAGCTACTTCGCCTCATAAGCCAGCTACGTCGCCTCTGATCTCCATCATAAGTCGGAACATATCATCGATGGAAGCACTTTGACTACGTGCAGCTGATCCACATGGGAGGTGTCCGGAAGCAGGAGACGGTGATCTCATGCAGGGAGATGACACTTTTGACGGAGGTGATCGCATGTAGGGAGGGAACACCCTCGACGGAGGCGACATCCTCGGGGAATGTGACACCCTCGGTAGAGGTGATAGTCAACGGCGCTCCTAAAAAAAGAAACATTACAAATCAATAACTTAATTAAAAAATTATAACGATAATCAACATATTATAGTCAATTAACATACCGTGTCCTGATCGACGATGGACTCAGGCCTCTCTTGAGCAGCACGATCTGTCAACAACTCACGGATATAAGTCTGATCCTCCTCCTCGATCACGAATTTACGCTCCGACCTATCTCCCCTAGGCATCGAATGCCCCCTCCTGAAGACGTGTAAAGTATCGAAAAAGCATTTTTTCCCCTTACGGATAGTTGTTGAACGTATTGATGTCATCGACAACTTGCAAATGAAAAACGTCAATCGACGTCTTTCCGTGATGACACCTCAGTACGCTCTCTAGTATAAACAACATCCCCAACTTCAACTTGTCGGACATCTGGTCGCATCCCCTGAATGCATCTTCTAACTGCGCCAGTGTCACTGTCGTGTGCCCATTAAAATAATCATTCAGTAGCCTCTTGTCTGTCGAAATACTGGCCTTCGCTAGCTCTTCGCCCGTACATCTCAATCCAGTGATGAGGGCAAACTTGAATACAGAAAATGTAGCAACCTTGCCCCCAAGATCAAAGTAGAGGGCATCCACTGGCTTAAGTAGCCGACACAGTAATGAATTGATCAATTGTCCAGAGAATTGTACAGATCGCAGTGTATACAGGGGCCATAGGCAGGATCGACGTAATATTTCTGCGTGCTCCTCGTCCAGTGAATCCAGCACTGTTGTGAAGCTGGCAAAGTTACAGTTCAACGTAACTTCACAGGACCCTGTCTCAAGGCTGCGTCCAAATGGTAATCCATCCTGCAAAATTTCAAATGTTAGAACATTTGAAACATAATGTCACAAAATTTAACTAACCGAACTGTAAGTAATATATGCACGAAATAACAGATAATAAAGAAAATGAATTAAAAATTACACAACAACTTATAAAAAAGGGGAAAAAATAATTTTTTATAAAATTATTTATTTCATAGTTTATTTAAATCCATGTTAGAAATTTATTTCAATTTTTATTTAATTAAATTTGATTATTTATATTTAATTACATATTTAAATAAATTATTTTGAAAATTTATATTTCTTCCTTATTTAAATTGTTTATTTTTATTTAAATGTTCATTATTTATTTCAATTGTTTATCTAAATTATTTTTGTTCATTTAAATTATTTGATTTAATTACTTATATTGATCGATTATTTACATTATTTATTGAACAAGAGCAAACGCAAATATTTCATTATTTATTTCAAATGTTAAAAATTTATTTCAATTAAACATTAATTGATATTTTGATTATTAACATTTATTCATTTATCATTTAAATGTTCATTATTTATTTTTGTGCGTTTCAATTAATTATTTATTCCAATTGTTTTTCATTTATTTGTTTTATTTGTTCATTTAAATTATTTGATATAATTACTTATATGAATCGATTATTTAAATTATTTATTGAACGAGCAAAGGTAAATATTTAATTATTCATTTCAAATGTTAGAAATTTATTTCAATTAAATTTTAATTAATATTTTCAATATTAACATTTATTTATTTATCATTTAAATGATCATGTAATTATTATTTAAGTGTTCATTATTTATTTTTGTGCATTTTAATTAATTATTTATTCCAATTATTTTTCATTATTTGTTTTAATTGTTCATTTAAATTATTTGATTTAATTACTTATATGGAAAGATTATTTAAATTATTTATTGAACAAGCAAAAGTAAATATTTAATTATTTAATTCAAATGTTAGAAATTTGTATCAATTAAATTTTAATTGCGTATTTTGATTAATAATATTTATTTATTTATCATTTAAATAATAATTTAATTATTATTTAAATATTCATAATTTATTTTGTGAGAAATTAATTATTATTCCAATGATTTTTCATTTCAATTGTTCATTTAAATTATTGATTTATTTACTTATATAGATAGATTATTTAAATTATTTATTGAACAAGTAAACATAAATATTTAATTATTTGTTTCAAATGTTAGAAATTTCTTTCAATTAATCTGTAATTAAATTTTAATTGCGTATTTTGATTATTAACATTTATTCATTATTTACATTTTTCTTTTATCATTTAAATAATAATTGAACAACATTTCAATTATTTTAATTCTCATGGAAAAAAAATTAAAATAAAAATACTTCAAACGGCCCAGACAAACTGCCTAGGCAGTCTATTAACAGACGGGCATAGACGGCACAACCCGTCTTCCTTCTTGCAAAGGTCGTCTGCAACAGATGGCTTCTGCCCGAAGATCGCCATTTCCGACGATCTCTAGCAACCAAGCCTTAAAAAAACTTAGTTTTAGTAATTTTATATATTTTACAAAGATTTCTACCACTATTTCCAACAAATAAGCCTTTAACATTCAGGTTCAAAGATTAATGGGGGGGAAAAATAAGCAAAACTTACTTCCTTCGCTTCTAATGGTGGCCGGTCGATCTCCTCCCAAGAAAAACTCATCGATTTTCTTGTTTTTTCTTCCCCTTCTTTCTCTAGACGTCGGTTTGAGAGTGAAATGTCAGGGGCAATTTTGGGTTTTCAATGTTTTTAAGGTTTTTACAAATTTTTGAATTTATTTTTTTTAAACAGTAGTCAACGGCCATTTTGAAAAATTGTATGTTTTTTGTGGCTATCTGCCACCATTTCCCCAGCAATGGAGTTGGAGACAATTAGAGAGACCAAGTTCAAGATTGATTTGATGGCGAGAGGGGTTTTAAACTTTTTTTTTTTTTCTTTTTTGGTAATTTGGTTTGTGATTTCTTTTTAAGTGCGAGTATTCTGAAGATGGTTGTGTTTTAATAGGCTCCTCCACCCTTGCCTTCGTCCCCTCAAAGAGATGGGTCGACTTGTATGGTGTACGATCATAAATGTAGCCATAATGTTCAAAAGGTGTGTAATCTCTCTGTAGCCTTTTTTCATAGATTATGATTTTATTTTTGCAATTTGACTGAAAATATTTTCCGCTTGTTCATTAAGTGAAAGATCCTTGATTGTTTAATAGGATGATCCATCGGCAGTTGCAGTGCCTGGAGAGGAAAAAATGGGAAGAATTGGTAAACCTTGATATCATGAAGCCTTATCCTGATATTTCAAGTAGCAGTGGCCTAAGTAAACCATACAGCAGGGCAGGAAGGAGCAGAAAACTCAATTTTAATCCTTTTGGAAATTTCTAATCCAGTGCATGACCTTCATGTTTTGCTGTGTTTCTAGAATTAAATTCGAAAACTATTTGGATTGTTCTTTTTGTAGTGCAATCTTCCTCATTGCCTTTCTCAATTGCGACGAGTAGCTGGCCTGATGCTCTTTCTCATTCGGGGTGATTCTAAACCTCTTAAGTCCTTTATTATTTCTCCAGTTGGCATAGCCCATTACTTAACAAGTTATTTCATTTGCAGACTTATGCCTTCTCTGAGGACAATCCCATAAATGGAAGTGTCAGATCTTCAACTGCATTTCAGGTGTCTTTTTTTCTTTCCTTTTGTGATACTTTACTTGTTCCCACTTGATACCTTCTTGTTTATTTGCCTTTTAAATTTGTGTTGAATATGAAAATGTGCAGCTACCTCCATTTAAACTCTCACAGCCTCAGCCAAAGAGATGCGCAACACATCAGTATATTGCACAGAACAATTGTTATCATCAGCAACTTACTGAGAAAGCTCTGTGGTCTGGAGCAGCTGGTCTTACTAAGACGTTAAATCTTAATTCTATGCAATCAACACAGAAGATGATACTGGAAAACCCATCACGAGTAGACTTCTTTCCAGGAACCAATGGAAAAGACAAAAGCTCAGAAGCTGTTGCAAGTTCTGATAATGGAAAGAGTAGAAATCATGTTCTTCCACAGCAAGTCCTTGCTGGTAAGTTGCACTGTCAATAATTTTCTTATTAGTTTATGAATCTTAATTTCAAGTTGCCCAATTACAAATAGAATAATTTCAAAGATTTATGGTAATATCTTCATTGACTTGTAGCATGGCCCTACTTTGATATTTCCACTTGGTGATCGTCAAGCAGCAGTGGCAGCTATGGATAATAGTTCTGGACCTCCTCAATCTGCTTCTATCATGGGCAATGCATCTTTGTCTACTAATTTAGCAGCAGGACTCTCAGTACTAAGCTTTAATCATTCAAAATTCCCTTCCAATGAAGCACCCCCATACAGTTCCAACATCGAAATGCCCCCTCCTACAGGAACACAGGCCCCCAGTTGTTCCTTTTCTTAACGGTTATTATTCTTTGCCACCATTTAGTTTTCCTCAAAATAAGTCACAGTTGTCCCCTCCTCATGTTCTAGTACAATCAGCTCCACAATACTCTCACATCCAGTGATGCATCATCCCACAAATCACAACATGGTTGTCAACGAACCGGCATAAAAATCAATGGCAATAGCTTTCTCGTACCAACTGTACATTCAGATCTGCAAGAGAAGCAGCAACACCTGCCATCCCATTCATCTAGCAAGTCTGACACTGATATCTCTGGAAAAAGTAGCGCAGCAGTTGCTGATAGTGCAGTATCTCAATCTTTGAATACAAATAATATTCCGAACCTTTTAATTCCAATTCCATCAACAAATTTTGCCCTGTTTCCTCCGGGGAAAATGAATAGTGGTGCAATAGGCAACAAACATGGTGATCCACAGAAGCAGGGATCTAACTGTAGAGTTGACGTCATCCCTCAAGCATTTTCCTTGTTGTTTGGTTCAAATGCGTCTACAACTCCAGCAATTAACTTCTCATCCATTGCACAAAATTCTGCAATCTTCCAGATGCTTCCTGATATGGCTCAGTATGGGTAACAGATGACACCTACTGCCCAAATGGTTCGACAACATAAGATTTCCCAGGTACCACAAAGAAAAACTACACCTGGTTCAAATAATACAGATGACGGGCAAAAATGTATATTAGGGAAGCCCCCCAACAAGTGGTATTCAATCACACACGGGAACTTCAGTTTTTGATGGTTCATCACGAACAGTCAATTTTCTCCCTGTACCTGTTGGTGGAAATCAACCTTTTCTTTCATCCTCAGCTGCAGTCGCATCTTTTGATTATGTCAATGCACGGAACTCACAACAGCACCGGAACCAGCAGCAGCTTGTCCATCTTTAGAAGCAGCAAATGCAGCTGATTGGTCATATTAAGGAACCAACATGTGTCCCTAGTACTTTTATTACTAGCAATGTCCCAACCAACAATCGTGTTAGCTCAAAAATTTCTATGTATCGGAACAATTCATCCCTATCAACTCAATGGCATAACTTGCCTAGAACAACGGTTGGAGGAGTTTCATTTGCACCTACTACTTCAAGCCTCGTAAACATTCCTCAGGGACAACGTAGGAATTCTCAAGGCCAGACACAGATATCTTTCAAGAGTGATATAGCCTCAGCTTCAGCATTTCCAGGACAACGGTCTACAGTAAACAATCCGGCACCATATTTAGCAGTTGGGTCTCCATCTAATTCTTCTGTTCCAAAAAACACGGAGTCATCTCCAAATGGACCAAGCCAGAAATCCTCCCCAGCTTGTGGAAGGAATGTACCGCCAATTATAAGCGCGTGCCCCAGCCAACTGTCAGAGCTGAAGTACTGATAATTTACTGCATTAGGAAACTCCTTGTTAAGAGCAATGTTCTTATCAAAAGAGACAACAATACTCAGAAGGGATCAAGTTTGGTATCACCGCATCAGCGAAGTGAATGAAACTCAAATGGCTTAGTACTTTTCAAACTTAGCAATTTTGAAATTTAATTATAAGTTGACATCTTGATTATTATCAATCTGATCATGACATGATCACATTAGAATAATTTGCTATAATTCTATCATAGAAGTTTGTTCCTTGTTAGTTTCTTCATCTTCAATCTGCTGTTTTATTATGCATTCAAATAGGCAAATTATGTGTTTGGCAGGTGATTTTTCATCAGCCTCAGAGTCATTCAAGAATGTGAATTTCTGGTTAGTCTCGGTGCATTAAAACTAGGTTATTCACCATTGTTAGATGTATATAAACGTGGCCACAAACATGGAGCTCCACTGTCAATTTGTTTTCCTAATACGCGATATACCTAAAAAAAATATATGCAATAAGAGAATATTAACTTCTTTTTCTTCTTTAATCTCATCCAGGTGCTGCATACCGTTTGTGTCATAATTATTATGGAAAATTGTACACGTGTCAAATTTGATAAAATAATTGAATTGAAACCAGATGTGAACATGTGTTTTGCCAATATAACTTAAAACCTTTTAAGACGAGATGAATCAATGGTATGATTCAAAGAAAGAAACATAAATTGGTTCAGCAAATGGGCACGTTTATCTTGTACAAGACGCACGTTCAATTCACCAACTTTGTGTAATTCTGCTAAATCAATGGCTTCCAAATATAACAAATTTATGAATATTCACACGCAAAGGAAAGTTGCATCTGCATGAAATAACTCTTAATCACTACTTTAACTTCCGCGATGATTAGATATAGCATAATGCCTTGTGTATCTTATGCAAAAGGACAAGGTTTATTCATTGTTGTAGCTACTTTCCAAGGAGAGAAGCCAAGTTGAGCTCAACGTCTTCTTTTGCTTTCCGATCAAATGGTTCATTACCGATGTATAGATCTAGGATTGACCGACACAAGAGTTTGCTCTCTATACTTCCGACCTCCACTCCATCAACTGCATAATGCAGATTAAGCTTGATTTATATAGTTGATAGGAAAAATTGCAGTCAAGGTAACAAACCTTTTGTTTATTAGCAAACTTAGACTCAAATATTTTGTACCAAGCCTTTAAAAAACTCGTAGGTGAAGTCCAAACTGACTGAAACCGTCAATTGATCCTAGAAAAGAAAAATTTATAATTTTGACCAAATAAAGTAAGGGCATTTCAGTCAAAACACATTTTTAGTTTCAAAAATAAAAAAGGCAAATCCTTTATAACAAGTCCATGGCTTTTGCGGCTGGTCGCCATTAGTATCAAATTTAATCCTTTTCTCAGACACCGTTAAACTCCTTGTAGCCTCCGCTCCCTTCCTCTCTCACAAACGCATGCACTAGAGGGTTTGTTCTTATATATGTAATGTGTCAGAAGAAATCAGAAGTTCAGATCGAAATAGAAAATAGTGGCTTCTCTTCCAATTTCAACTCTACCCCACTGCCCTCTTCTTCCCCAACCCAAAAGCACCCTCATCTTTTACAAATTTTTCATTCAAATACACGCTACCCTTCAAATTCTTCATCTTCTGTGAATATCAGCACCCTTCAGATTCTTATTAAGATGGAAATCAACAACAGGATCAAAATGATCGGTTTCCGCTCACTGCACCTATGAAGAGACCCTATCTTCAACAGCTTTTGAGTTCGCTTAGCAAGAATCCGACTTTGTCAAATACAACTACACCCACCTTCTAAATTTAATCTTATTTACACGAGGTCTCAGAAATCTTGACCCACTTTCACCACCATGTCCGTTACCTAAGCGATCGTATGTGCCTCCACCTCCCCCACATACTCTCCTCAGTCTCCCCTTCTTTTACTTCCTGATCTCCCACCCTTCCAGCTCCTTTATTCTTGATTTCCTCTTCACCTTTTCCTTCATTTGATTTTGGTGTTTTGGTTTTTCAGATTTTTAAAAGGGAAATTTTTTTTTTTTTTTTTTAACTGAAATGCCCTTACTTTATTTTGTCAAAATTATAAATTTTTCATTTCTAGGATCAATTGATGGTCTCACTAACGGTTTTTGTTAGTCTAGACTTCACTTGCGAGTTTTTTAAAGGTTCAAGACCTTCCTAGACACAAATTAAAGGTTTGTGTCAAGTTTGCTAATAAACGAAATGTTTGGTACCCTGCAATTTTCCCTACTCGATATGAAAAATAAATTGCAAGATGCAAAATTACAATATAAAAGCAATTCATCGCTCATGTAATAAGATTGCGTGCACATTTAGTACCATAACAAATGATAATCTTACTTGTAGTGCGAAGAACATAACCCTGCTCCCTTGACAAATCAATTATGGATCCCCGAGGTAATTTGTACTCGTCTTTGAACTGGGAAGTGAATCTGTACACATAAGGACCATATTAGCTTTACAAAAAATGAAACAAGCATTCCAAATTTCCAATTGCGAATTTGATAATTTTTAGTTTACTAGTGATGTATTCCATATCATATTTACAATATTAAAAATTATGAGCAAGCCAAAGACCGGTGGCAATTAAAAATGGCAACTTAAAGACGTAAAGAGTACACAGGCTTACATTAAGACAGCAATAATGTCCAATGTCCGTAACACATCATTTAATACAATCTTACTACAGCATCAAAAGGCACCTTTAATCCAAAACCCTTATTCATTTCCATGCATGATGAAGTTAGGAAGGAGGGTAGTGTCCAATAAGAACACTTTTAAGATAAGAAATCCTCTTTCCAAGTACTTTAATGTGTAATATACAAATTCAATAGGCAGAGACATAATAGAGTGAAAACAGCACGTTACTTTTGGAGCAACTCCTTGTCCTCTGTCCCGAACTTCTTTAATCTGCTACCAATAGACTCCTCGAAAGCATTCCTCACGGAACGAATGCTCAATTTTCCATAAACTATTTGAAGCCTAACAGTCATGCGTACATCACTTTCCATGAGATCCTTGTCTAACTGTTTGTTTCCCTTCAATTCAGTAGTAGAAAGTGCTCCATATTTCTCACCAAGAAACTTCTTTACATCACCATCATCGGCATATACACCTATAAAAAATGTCAAAAAAGAATTTGGGGAAAGCACAATGATGATCATGATTTACGAAGTCTAAAAACCGAGACTATGCATCCCTTATCTCTATGTTTAACGCTAATTTAAATACATAATTATGTCATCTCTCTGACATCATGAGCTTTTAAAATAAGGCAATTCAACGTGGCAAACAACGCCATAGTCTATTTATGAAAACTGTACATGTGTTTTGGGGTAAAAATTAATCTATCATGCACGCGACGTATACACTGAAGAGTAAATTCAAATAAATAAACGTGTCTAGTCACCTTTTAGACGAGGTGACTCACCACTTGGCAAAATATGTATGACAAATTCACATTGTTCGGAAAGTGTAATATCACTGTAGATTGAACTAGTATATTATATATCATTACAAAGTATAAAGTACGCAAAATGACAAAAGGATATCAGGAATCCTACAAGGCCTTTTAAGGTTTTCTGGTTGCTAGTTGATATTAGTACAAGAAATTTATTTCCCTAAATTCATCAAAACTCATATGAAGTTCACACTCTAAAAAATAATGGATAATTTGCATTTAAATTGTAATAAAAGGTAAAATGCGGTACCATAGGCATAGACATCGATGTTTTTCAACCCTAAGATAGCTTTTCTCCTTAACCCAATTCCAAGGAGCTGTTGAGAATCCTTCAGAACGGCAGGAAAAGACATTCCAGTTCTTGATTCAGTGACCGGAGCCGAGTTATCAGCGAGAGAGATGGAACCCCACAGGGGAGTGAAGTTATTTTTGGGTGAGAAATTGGATGTCAAGAAATTTAGAGCATCTTGAAGAAATGGGTTGTTCGGGTTCCGGGAAATGGCGATGCCACCACCGGCGGCGGTAACTACCGTAGTAGCGATGGCGATCGAGCATCCAACGGAGAAGGGGCGGCGGGAGGCATTGGAGGCCGCGGAGATCGGCAGCTTTGGGGGCTGAGAAAACAAGAATAAGAAGCGGAAAGAAACCATTTTCGGTGATTGATTTGTAGTTTGAGCAGTTGTCTGGATTTTTTTTCAGGGGCAGTCACGTGCTAAGCGCGTCGTATTTACAGATTGGGCTGGATAATTTCTTGAATCTTTCGGTCCCAGAAGAGGTCTAGTTCATTACTTTGGGTCTTAATGAATGGCCCAGTTTATCGCAAAACTCAGTGGTTGGCTTATCAGACTAATTAAGGGCGCAGAATAAAAAAGGGAAAAATTCACATTTCAAATGTATTGTTTACACTAATTCAAAAGCCAAGTCAATAGTTTAAAAGTTCAAAATTTAAGTATGTGTATAATTAATTAAATATAATAAAATCACTGTTATACAATTAATGGTCACGGATTCATAAATATCGGTCACAGATTTATTCACTGGTCATATATCATCAAATTAATTGGTCATCTATTATTTCGATGCCACAAATCAAAATTTTTGTAGGTCACGGGTCATTCAAATTAAAGATCATATTTTATCTATAGGTCACAATTTATTTTTTAGTCACAAACACCTAATTTTTGGTTACAAATCAGCGAAATAGTTGGTTACAATAGTTGGTCACAGATTCCAAACATTCCACTATACCGGTCTCAATCCAGCACCAATCTTGACCACAAATCACCACCACCCAATCAACGCTAGCACCACACCGCCGTGACACCACATCCAATCTAGATCCAATTCCACCACAATACTTGGTCACAAACACTACACATTCTCGCCACACACACCATCACAACCACCACCATCACTATCGGCGCTCGAAAGGCGGTCACTATGGCGCTCAAGTCGCGAGATATATCTCTGTATCTATCTCTTCCTCTCTCTAGTAAAGCAACCACAAATTTCTGTCTCTATGTTCAAGAATTTCAAAGCCCCCATCATCCCCAAGTTAGATCCACTTGTTTAGAGAGAGGGGGGGGGGGTTTGGTACAAGTGGGAGAATATTTAATATTTTCAAAACCTGAAATCTGAATAAAAAACCTTCTGACCTGACTTTTGCACTTTGATTTTCAAATACCGAGAATTTTGTAACTTCCACAATAAAAAATAGTCGGTTAAGGACTTGGTATAAAAATGACTCAAAAGAGTTGATATCTTCTACCCATAGCTTATTTTAGTTAGATCGCATATTCGTTCATTATATATTTCTATGTTTCCGCCTGCATAAGTTAGTATTAGAGCACATTCACATCCCGATAGAGAAAGGTTATAGTTCGTGAAATTCAATGACTGATTCATGTTACGTGACGAAATTTTTTTCACCCCATTCAATATGCAAGTGAAAGAATCTTCAAATCTATTTGAGCTTAAATATTTCCTCATTAAAATAAAAAAATATGACTGTTATCCATCACATCAAGCCACCATATTTGACTTTTTATCTCTTGTGTGTAGCTCATAACGACTATATTTTTCATTCTCATTTTTATAATAATATGGCTCAAACGAGGGCTCAAATAATAATATCTACTAAGGTCTCCCATTTTTTTAACGAGAAGACTGAAGGTTTTTTTTCCCCTTAATTTGGATGATGCTAGTTATGAGAGTCTTTCAAATTTTGGTGCAGAGCCTCATGTGGAATCCATAGAGTGGTCCAAAGAGAATTCATATTGATGGACATCTAAGGATCAATATATAGTTACTTTGAAGTTCTCCAATTTGTTTAGTTATCGATATTGACGTTTCAAATCAACGAGCCCATGTTTTCGGTATTCATGCTTGAATCGCTGAGTCTTTGATGTTAGAATTTTATTTTATTTTATTAATTAATTAATTTATTATTATTATTATTTTTTTTTGGTATTCATGAAAATCAACAGAAACTAGAAGATGATCATATTGCATTGACATTTGAAATTAATGAGACCTAGATTGCATGTTTTTATACTTCCACATATATCAATTAAGAAGGTTAATTGATAGAAGCTTAGTATTTTTCTCTCTTTTTTTACACAGTGTTAGAATATCTCCAAGTGACTCATTAAATACTAAATACTATTTATTTTAAATAGAGAGTCTCTTGGAGATACTCTTAGGAAGGTATAATTGCCATAAATGGAGTATTTTTCTCTTTGCTCCCTATCTCTTTTGGTGAGGATCGAAGTTCTTGTCACACCAATGGAGAAAAACATTATTTGTGGTATTCAGCAATAAACCAATAAACCACCAACATATATCAATATGGTGGAGGCAATACTGACGGTGTTTTGTGTTGTTCAATCATTATCAAACGATTCAAAATATAATTGAGATTGGGGTGTAGGAGGAGGAGGACATCGACATGGAGGACCCCGATAACGCAGTTCTGTTACAATCAAATGTAATCAAAGAAGTTGGTATCTATAACTAGAGGAGGAGGAGGAGTTACTAAAAAAAAATTGATTTTAGGGAGATTTTGATAAAATTTGACGAAATATCTGGTTTAACTAAACATGGCAAAATCCATGAATTTAGGATGTACAATTGTGAGCTAAAAGTTTAAATGTGGTGTATGTGCTCTATCTTGGGCGCGAGATTGTTGACTGACTGGATTCATGACCTTCGGGCTCTAGCACCACTGTCTGCTACTTTGGATATTTATGCGGCGGCACTTCATGATGCCCTCACGTTATTCAATGCCCAACGTTGTAAGTAATGGGTAATAGGAATAAATCATCCGTGCTATAGCACTCATCTATGTGAAATGCAAGTGACATGACATCTTAAATATGACTTGTGTCTCTATATTTAAAGTGATCTATCAATTAATGACACTTGCATGTTATCGAAACTGATGTTTTAACACTAATGATGTTAAATAATTACTCTTTATTGACCAACTTAAATTGAGCTAGGCATTTTTAGGTAGGCCCAATACCTACCATGTCCAGCATTAAACCGTATTCAAAAGCCTATATCAACAAAAATGCAAGACAAATTGGGCCAATTCATGAGTAAACTCTCGTAGAAATACATGGAGGTAGATTTTTTTTTAATTTCAATTTCAAAAGTCAAGTTTAAAGTTTGTTTATACAAAAATTAAGTAAAAATTAAATTTATTATTATTATTATTATTATTATTAAAATAATTTATATACCCACCCTTTCTCAATTCACCCCCACCAAATTTCACTCCCAACTCCTACTCATTTTTTCCTTTTCCTTCTCTCTCTACATTACTCCATTATTTCTTTTCTCCATCACCGCCTCTCTCCTAGCTCTCTTCCCTTTCCCTTATACATGGATCGTCGTCGTCGCCGCCAATGACCACCACTCTTCGCTGTGAGGTTGCGCAATGGTGTCGACATAGCACTTTCTGATAGTCACTATGCGCAGCTAATATGAGCGTTGCAACTGTGATTTTGAGATTGTAGTGGCAATGGTGGTGGTGATTTTGAGATTGTGAGATTGACAGTGGTGATTTTGATATTGTAGAGGTGGCGATGGCAATGGTGGCAGTGGTGTTTTCTTGGTGATGGTGATGGTGGTGGTGAATCTGGCAATTTTTGTGGTTGAAAATGGTGATTTCTTGGTGGTTGCAGTGGTGACCTAAAAATATATTAATTTGTAACATATAAATAAATGATGGGTGACTTAAAAATTTGTTAAGTTGTAACCGATAATTTGTGATGTAATTTGAGATGTTATGACCATAAAATAAGTTGTGAGTCATAAAATTTGTGATTTGTGACCAAGGAATAATATGTGACTTGCAAATTTGATAAATTTGTGACTGAAAATAGGTTGTGGCCTATAAAATCGATGATATTTGATGGTGACGTATATAATTGTGATTAATACATAACTATGACTATAAATTATATAATATTATGATCTTAGTATATTTAATAAATAAGATACATGTTTAATTAATTATTTTATAAAATAAAATTTAATTAATATTTTGTTTTTGAAATTTTAATCTTGTTTCTTAATTTTGAATTGAGTGATGCTTAATCTCGAAAAAAATTTCAAAAGAGGAAATCACAGCCTGGGCAGCTTTTAGTATTCCAATTTCAGAATTGAAGGATTAAGTTTCTTTTTTCAATAATCAGGTTTTAATTATTATTTTATTATGTTGTAAATAAATATTTATCAAACGTAATCAAACCGACATTTTACGTTAAATTGGGGAGAGAAACCGCTGAATATTCTGACACCCTTTCTTCAAATGGATAATAACAAATTTATTCATAACCGAATCCGCAAATATCTCCCCGTCATTTTTCATTCACGATTGAACTCCATATTTCATTACTCGAAAGTGTTCTATTCAAGTCTTCAAAGCCCTCCCAAGTAATTATCTTTTCCAGAATAGCGAAGCGGTGCGAGGGTTTGTGAATTGTGCATGTGTATATAATGGCCATTACAAGGAGTTCTGATAGGAAATTGAATTCCACCGTCAGTGGCGCATCTACCAATCATCAAGAAAAAAATCTACACAATGGTTCGAACAAGGAGAGTTGATCAGGGAAGAAGATAGATGAGACCGGAATAGGAAAAAGACAGATAAAATACAAAAGAACCTGAATACAAGAAATTGAAATGTTTTGGATCAGAATTTAATCGACTTCGGATAAGGTAATTTCAATTTTGTGTTGTTTATTTTATTTGAAGACTATTTATGAAAGTCACAGTTGATGGGTCACAAGTATTGCAAATAATATTCAATATTTGTGACATTAATCTAGAATTGCGTTTAGAATCAGAACATCTGACTAATTTTTTTTGTGTATGTGACCTAGAAATATACTACTCTATGTTAATTTGTGACTTGATTGTTCCACCATTCCATATTTGATTTTTACATTGTCTATTTGTATACATAATCCAGAATTGTAACCTCAATTACTATTTGATTGTGACCTAATAAACTATGTTTGATGTATGTTGAAAAGGCCAGTATGATGAACGTGATCTACCTTATGTGACATTGTGTTAAGAACCAGAACTTGTGATTGGATTTTTTATATATGTGACTTTAGTGGGATATTATTGTGCGTTTACCTATGACCCGATTGTTTTACCATTTCATATTTGATTTTAATGTTGTCTTATCTATACAAATAATGTATGAATGGAAGTACATTATTCTTGAAGACTGTTGGTTTTGAGGAAAAATTACAACAAACGCGACGAAAAGTGTTATGACCAATTTCATAACAAAAATCAACAAAGCCTAATGAGATATACTGGCAAATACATGTTTCTTACACTTCATGGACTGTCATGAAATTGTGGTTTATCCTCAATTG
>NW_019248228.1:31430-33761 GCF_002742605.1 Olea europaea var. sylvestris | reverse complement strand
CTAGATTGATTGTTCCCACATGGGATACTCTATTTTTAATTCAACATTAATTTTCTTGTTTAAAAAAATTGTAATATTTATGATTGAGATTTGTGTTCGATTTGAGTAATACAGTTGTTTTAGTTTGCTAACGTTGGTGATGAAATTTTATTCATTTTTTAAGGTATTTGCATTTTCAGCAGGTTGTAAGTTCTTTTCCATTTTGTACACATATGTTATTTGAATTGTTATATGATATATGTCATAGGGTTACTTTGCATTCTAATTTAAGGTCGCAGGTCATTGTTAGGGGTAACAAGTCATTGTTCACTGAGTTGTGTTCATATTTTGCATTCTAATTTTATTTCACAAGTTACAGATCATTGATTCATATTTTCACGTTTTACAGTATGATTTATGTCTCATGTCACAATTCAACGTGCACTGCTTATATGTCAAGTTCACTAGTCACATGTCATATCTTGCTTTCTGATTTAAGGTTATAGGACAATGTGTATATGTTACAAATCAATGTACAATGGTCACAATTCACTGATTTATGTTCATATTTTACATTCTGATTTATGTCACAGGCCACGCCAATGTAAATTGGTCACAGGTCACAAATCAATGTGCAATGGTCACAAGTCACAATTATAGCGTCCTACAGGTTCATGTACATTGATCTATATCAATCACAAAAGATGAGCTTCCATCACTAGTCGAGAATATAGTTTGATTGTTAGGAAATGCCTGCAAACAGTGATGAAAAAATTTAGTCACAAAAACATAAAGGTCACAACATCTATCTACATTTTACAAAGATTTAAACAGAAGTCATAGAGTTTGTATGCATGCCACAACATCTACAATGCAGGTCACAAAGAGCTTAAATACAAGTCACAACATCTACATGACATAACATCTACATTTAAAAGATTCAAGTATAGGTCACGTAGTTTATATACTGGTCACAATATCTATAATATAAGTCATAGAGAGCTTAAATACATGTCACAACATCTACGCATGATAGCATCTATATGTCACTGGATTTAAATGCAGGTCACATAGATGAAATATAGGCCACAACATCTATAATGCAGGGTTACAGAGAGCTTAAATACCGGTTACAACATCTGTATTTGATTTTGTAAACTAAAATATTGAAAGATTCGGTTACAATAGAATGGTTTCATTCACCAATTGTGACCTCGAACATGATGACCAAACTCAATTCCTTACCTCTATAAACATACGTCTGTTACTATAACTTTGAAAATATCTACTCCTTTTGCTAATAATTTCCAATTTGTGACTTCGATAATCCACTAATTTTGATTGAACCATATTCCGGCTACGAGGATCGATAAGTTGGCGTCAAGAGCTCTCTGTCATTCTTCTCTCAAATGCAAGGACGCGTATAATCACTTACAAAATATTTTTTACTAGAATTGAACCACTATTTCTCAAACGTAGGTTCTGTCAGCGGCAATGGGGAAGAAATTTATCGTTTTGATATTTGATTTGTGGCTTTTCATCTCGAAACGAGGAGGTGATTTTTGTGAAGATTTAGGTTCCGATTGGTATCTCAATGCGTGATATTAGGAACCACATCTAATCATTCCATATGTATATATATTGCATATATAATATATAATATTAAAATATTTATAACCTGATTTCTGATATTTATTGGCATGTTTCTTATATATGAAATGTGGCATACTATATACATGTCTTATGTATTGTTCCCTTTTCAAAATTCTCCGAGCCAAACCTTCAGTTTTGGTAGCCAGAAATTTTAGGCCTGACAGAGCTAGTCCAACATCTTTATTAAAAAGCCCATTTAATAGGTTGGGCTGACCCGAAGCGCATCGAGAAATCTTCCCTGTCAGTCGAAAGTGAAACAAGAATCATCCACATTATCTGTCATTGTCTCTCTTTGGAAAAGACTTTCTAACTAAATTAATATTTAATCTTTTATTCATCATGCCCATTTATTTAAATGCACTTTTTTTTTTAATACATAAATGTTGGTTTCACGCAAATAATATTTTAGTTTTTAGGTCGTAATCTTTTTGTCGGAATTGTGAATTTTTTTTTATTGCATTCCTACTGAAAGGAGACTCAACTAGTGAATAGAAAAAAAATGTATTAAAATATTGAAAACGATGATATTCTTATTAGAGTTGGAACATGACTAAACTGGCCACTAAAACAAAAATTTGAAAATCGTAAAAAATAATCTGAAGTTAAAGCATGCCTATTAATTTTCTTTGAATAAAAACTTCAAAAAAGTCTTTATTCAATAATTACGGTCACCAATGAATATGTTGATAATTTTTTTTT
>NW_019248228.1:16503-27311 GCF_002742605.1 Olea europaea var. sylvestris | reverse complement strand
TAGTCACATTCCGTGGAACATACATGAAGCTCCAATAATATAGAAATTGACTCCACTGCTAATTAAATTCCTCGCATTACACAGATAATTATTTCACTCAATGAATCTCGTGAAGACTGTCATAGAAAGATGCAACAAAATCGAACCAAACCAGGATAGGGTTACGAAAACAAACAAAAGACACTCAAATACATAAGTAACATTAAAATTATTTTTTACAGGAAATTTTGGTAAAATTTAAATACTAGGTAGTGAATATTTAGATTCCTAAGTAGCGCGGATCTTTTGTAGTATTTACTTACTACTAGTCCTTGTCACGTATGTTGAACGAATGTTGTATTAATTGTGTTTTTATTAGTGTAGAAATTGTGAATGTTAAAAAAAATGTTAAAGATTTATTGCATTATTCTAGAATCTTGGGAGCATATTATTGCTTCGCTAATGCTCTATCTATAAAATCCCCATGCATACACTTATAGTTGCAGTTTGTTAAATAAACCTAAAGTAACGAATGCTCATACTGTCTCAAAAATCACTATATTCTAAATCAAAAATTAAAAACTATCTAGTGTATGTGTTTGATTAGTTTAGACAAGTATGTGAGAAAAGCTGAATCTATTAGTAATGTCATTATATCTGAACTATATGAGTAGTATGGAATTCTTGAGATATTGACAAGAAAACACTTGCACCAAGTCAAGGAAAATATTGGAGGTCTACATACATTGTTCTGTTCAATTCAACAATCTATCCTCTGGGACTCATCAACTTTCTAAACAATGGGACCCATTTTCTCTATTAAACTTTCATCAGATGCATCACAAAAGAAATTCTAAACAATGGGACTCATCAATTGCACACAGATTATAGGAATATTAATTTCAGTTAAGCATTGATTGGTCCAATGATTTTTAGCAAAATTGACAAAAAGGTCAAACTCAATCCATCAAAAACTACAGCTTGCAAAAAATCATCACAACTAACAAACTTGAAAATGAAACAAGTGGTCTAATATAATTTTTACTCAATTGCAAGTTAGTTGTGTGGGGATGAATCCAAGGATATGTGAAAAACCCTTTTGGTAGATTAGTTTTCAGTTGCATGAGAGTATGTATAAGATATGTTTGTAAAAGAGTTGAACAAATGCGGATGCTAGAAATTTTTACTCAATTATTGCAACAACATATTCAACACTGCCATCATAATCGACAATGAAAATGTAATTTCAGGAGGCAATTATGTTATATGTCGCTCATTCATAGTAAAACATTGTAAAGACACACATTAACTTAAATGATCGAATATCCATGGAGAAAGGAATTCTTATAGTAATTGAATTAAACAAGAAGCATAACGCACATGAACAAGAAAATGAAATAGAAGCATCCACTTTGCGCAGCAATAAATATCAAGTTTGCTTCATTTAGTATACCATTTACTCACTCTTTTGTTTACTTCTTTATACTTTTAATTAAAAAAATTGCTATAGATGCCAATAGCCATTCAATGAAATAGTAATGTACCTTGAAACAAAAAATCACACAACTTTCATCTTCCATTTACTAACTGCAGTAATCCATCCTTATTAATACTTGATATCAGAATAGTAGTGTAAATTTAACTAATAGTTAATTGTTCGGCCCGCTTGCCTTGGAAGCAAATTTTTTTTAACTACATTGACGCAACTCTTTCATATTCCTCATAAAGCATATAGCCAGTCCAGAAAGTAAACAAGCACTCCATTGATATATGGATGAAAAACCTGATATTCACCCATAACAAAGAATTTTAAAGGCATTGCAGATGATTAAGAAAATGCAATTTAAAAAATATACCTTTAAAACTCCAAAATCTAAGACAAAGCTATTCCAGCAGAAGTGTTCATCCATTCATCTGTAAAAATAAATAAATTCTGAAAAGTCAAAATGTCTCGTCTCCCAAATGAAGGACTACAGTAAATCTTGGATAAACAAAAATAGAAAATCTTGTAAGTAAAAGTACAAAAAAGAAAAGGAAAAGACAAATTAAAAGAAGAGGTGTGGAGGTAGGATAAAAAAGATTAAAAAACAATTAAAAAATAGCAGAAAAAAGAAAAGAAAAGCTCAAAGTATGGGCTTGTTTGAGCCACATTATTTTCAAAAAAATACATTCTTCAACAGTGATCTGACATCATTTCATCTACACATTTTTCAATAAAATAATATTACACGCAAATATAAAAAATTTCTTATTTTTTAACCTCACATTTTTCATTGATTTGATATTAATAATGCATTTTTCCCAAAATGTGGCTCAAACATGGGCAAAATCTGTCATTAAAAACAAAAAAATGACATTAGTCATTATGAACGATAATTTAGCTAATAAGAAAATTGAATTTTTACTATTAACTTTCTTTTAAGTGCATATAGACAGTTCTTTTCTCACAGACAAGTAAATAAATAAGCACAAGCACAAGTTTTAGTCTCATTACCTAAATAAGAACAATACCCAACTCAATTTGCCCTTGTTCATCGACCACAAATGCAGATATATAAATGATTTAAAAAATATGTCACGGGTTCAAGACTCTGAACAAATATGAATTCGAAATGCAATTGGATATATAAAATTGACGAGAAAAAATATCAATTTCATAAGATGTGCATTAATAATATTGATAAAATGGTCCTCTAAGTAGTCCCCATTACCACCGAATTCCACCTTCTTGAGAAAGAAATAACTGACTGCATCAGAGCCAAATCTATGTACCAAGTCAGTCGGCCCAAGTGTATTTCCTAGTGACTTTCTCATTTTAAAGCCATCCTAACACATGAAAAGCATTGCTCACTAAATAAAGTAAATTAAATGAGGAAAATAGTAAACACATTCATTATGATTTGCATTTTATACAAACGAAAAAGTAGATAGAAATCATATTAGAAACAATTTTTTAAGGTTTGAGGTAAAAGATGAAAAACTAACTTAGATACTTTGTCAAGAATCCATGGCCAAAGACCATCTTCAAGAGGAATATACATCTGGCAATCACCGAGCTTTAAAAAGCCAAAAACTCAAGCTTAACATTTAGAAAATTTATTGCGACAACTGCAAGAAGAGCACGATAAAATTTCGAAAATTTTAAGTACATAATCATCAATGAAAACCAAACATCCAGCACGAGACTTCTTCTAATATGAAACCGTAAAAGTTTTAAAAAAATTAGGTCAAAACCTTTTCTTGGATTGAGAGACCCGAAGATCCATTACTTTATCTACCGTAGACACCTGAAGCATAGTAAAATTATGGTATGTTCAGAGATAAAATATGAATTGAGCAAAAATTTTACAATTTGGATGAGAGAGAGAGGAGTTTGAGAGAAAAAGAAATGGGGTTGAAAATTGTAGGAAAGAAGAAAGATAAATGAATGTTACGGAAAGAAGTAGGAAAAATAGATGTTGTGTGAAGAAGTAGGGAAAAATAGATATTGCGTAAAAAATAGATAAAATTGGGGAAAACAAGAGAGAGAGAAGAAAATATTTTCGAACTGTGCGGAGAGATCAATTGATCTCTCCGTACAGTGCGGAGAGAGTTATAGAGAGCCACAGTGCGGAGAGAATTGATCTCTTCGTACAGTGCGGAGAGAGTTTCAAAGAGGCACAGTACGGGGAGAGTTGATCACTTTGCATGCGGAGAGAAGGTTTGCTATCTCTCCACACTGTGCGAAGATTTATTTTATTTTAATGCTCAAGTGTGGAGTTTTTTTATTTTTATTTTTTTTTATTTTTAATGATGATGGCATGATGCGTGTGGAAGGACATTTGTCAGATCACCATAAACAAAAATTTTCACAAAATGCGAAAATAAAAAATGACATCATGCACGATAAAATTGGATTCATTTATTGTTACATCTACAGTACTGCCTCGTTGCCCTTTTTATTAGAAGTCAGATATGTAGTGCGTCATCTATTTTTCTTTTCTTTTCCTTTAAGGTAAATGTTAAGATACAAAATAAATGAGAGTTCACGTTAACAACTTCTGGGCTCCACACTAAACCATTTGCTATTGAGTCACTCCAAATGGACCCTTCAAATCATTCCAAAAGCACAATTTTCTTTGGGTAAGATTCGACCATATTCAAATCATGAAATCTTGATTGAAAATGAAACATTTCATTAAATCGATTTTGGATGGAATTTTTCTATCATGAAATATTCCATTCAATCAACTTCTAGACATCAACCCAAGTTGAGAACAAACGTAGCTTCATAAATTTAGGCACATGAAGAATTAACAATGATTAAATAGTTTTCTTCGTTGTGAATTAATTGTGCAACCGTAATAAAACTTTAAAGACCAATTGCTACTAAAGCAATAGGTTAGGGACCAATAGTAAAATTTTATCATAAAAATTTAATAAAGTTCAAATGCACAAAAATCTATTCTTGACTCTTAAAAAGTTGATCCCACATAATACAGATTATTCCATAATATTTTTTTTACCAGACATCTAAAACGACAGTAACTTTTTTTTTTTACCATCAGAAGTCGGGCTCTAAACGCAAACCCCGTCGAGCCTTAATAATCTCATTTTTTTTTTTATAAATAATGTTATTTAGAATCACTGTTATTATAACATCAATTCAGGTGGTGATATGTGATTGGCTTAATGAAATGTGAAATTAAGTGTCTCATTTAATTTCTCTTCTCATTTAATATCACCTAGTATTAAATAACATTATTCTTTTTTTATTGAGTAACACTATTCATTATCATTGGTGTTAATCACCACTTTATGTGACAATTACATAATATTAAATGATAAAATCATTGTTATTATAACATCAATTCAGGTGGTGATATGTGATTGGCTCAATGAAACATGAAATTAAGTGTCTCATTTAATTTCTCTTCTCATTTAATATCACCTAAACTAATATTTGTAGTATTAAATAACATTATTCTTTTTTTATTGAATAACACTATTCATTATCATTGGTGTTAATCACCACTTTATGTGATAATTACATAACATTAAATGATAGATTCTTTTAAATGCAAAGTCATATAACTCATTCAATTGAACCAATAAAATGTATTTACATAAATTAGTGTTGTAGTGCTACTGGTTGTAGTTAGCATTAATTTTTTTATTGAGTAATATTATCTAGTACTACTGATCACTGATTCTATAATATCAATTTAGATGTACTATGTGATAAAATTAGGGCTGGGCAAATTTCCACAACTG
This sequence comes from Olea europaea var. sylvestris, assembly GCF_002742605.1. Lineage (NCBI taxonomy): Eukaryota > Viridiplantae > Streptophyta > Magnoliopsida > Lamiales > Oleaceae > Olea > Olea europaea. Next base: position 22,079 of record NW_019248228.1, on the reverse strand, counting down.
AACCGACCGAATCGAACCCGACGGTTCTTGTCAAATTAAATACCCGAACGGGTATCTGAATTGAGAACCGACGGGTACAGTTCGATTTTCGGTTCTAGACCAAGAACTGAAGAACCGAATCTTTTTAATTTTTTTTTTATATTTAGTAAATCAAATTATTTTAATTATAATTTTTTCTTAACAAATTAACGATTTCTAAATCCACATTTTTTGCCCAATAATTTGTTTCATTTCTAATTTTTAATTTTTGGCCCAATTACCCATTTTATTGTTTCATTTCTTAGCCAAACAAGATCAAATCCACTAAATAACCCTAAACACTTACACTAAAGTGCATAACGTTGTCTCGACTCTCGCACTCACTCTCGCAACCTCGCTAATATTCTAAAACCTATACAATCGTCGGTCGACACTGTGACCTCCGATCGAAACTGTGACCTCCGTCGACCGAAACTTTGATCGTAGCGATCATTTAAACAAGTTAGTTTACTAATCTCTAACATTCAAAAACCATTGAATGTATCAATAGTTGTATTTATATAATATTGTTATAAATGTTAAAAAATTTAATTATAGTACAGAACCGAACGGAACCGAACCCGAACGGTTCCATAATTATATTTGGACCCGACGGTTCCATTTACTAAATACCCGAAAGTTTGGTTCGGTTCGATTCTCTTTAGAACCGAACCGAACCGAACCGACCCGCGCCCACCCCTAGATAAAATAAATAAAAGATGGAATTGTATATGTTATTTAATATCATATTAGTGTCACCTAAATTGATATTAAATAGCATTATTCCTTTTTAGTGCATTGGAAGAAAGTTGGTGAGAAATTGATTTGTTGGTATAATTATAAATGACTATGAGAAGAAATGACATAGGTAAGAAAAAAGACGAAGAAAATTTAGAGGTGTTTGAGCCCCATTTTTACGAAAAATGTATTTTAAAATAGTAGATTGATGGAGAATATGTGTGTTAAGAGGAGGTTCAACACATTAGACAATATAAACAACAAAAAATATGCAGAAATTAAAGATCGAAAACATAGTGAAAGGAAATCTCATTAAAAATGCCCTAAGGCAGTAGGACCCAAGAATCTCCCAAAAATACAAATGCTTCCGTCTCTAGGAAACCCATTGTTAGAATCGATCAGAACCAAGGCGTTGAAATAAAAATGTTTTGGCACTTTGACCGTAACCACACAAAATAATAGTAAAAATCACAGTTTTCTCTCAAAATCGAAAGTTCACGCCGGAACACAATACTCTACTCAAGTTGAAATCACCCAAGATTACAATATTTGAGAGAGTAAACCAAAAAAAATCAAAAGAGAGTTTTGATTTTCAAAGAGAAGACAACGAGGAACACAAACGGCCAAAGAAGAAAAGAAGAGTCTCGAAGACGCAGAGAGAAAATTCACGCGTTTCAAACCCTAAGACCCCTTTTATAAGAGTCACCAAAAGGTCAGTCATCCAACGGTAGTGGGGTTGACACATGGCATCATCTAGGGCTTCCATCCTTGGGTAAAAAACGTGGTTTTGGGTAACACGATTTTGCAACACCAACAATTTTTAATAAAATCAGTCAACACATGCTTTGCATCATTGTGCTATCCTTTAAGTGCGGTTGAAAAATAAGGAAATATTTTTTATTTACATGAAATATTATTTTAATGAAGAATGTGTGGTTAAAAATAAAAGAGAAAAAAATGCATTTTCAAAAAAATGGAAAGAACACGAGTGACCTCATTTTGATGAATTTGGATGATTCCATGTATCCGTTCGCAAGAATCTATTGGGAAGTTGTTTCTGTCTGTTTCCTTTCCCTCGCTCTCCATTTAAACCCCCTATCACTTTTACCCTTCTCGTGACCCACCTTGTAAAACAACATGTCAATTTTATTAACTTCTTCTTCAATCTTTATTCTCCGATCACCCACCACCACCACTGCAGCGCCGCTACATATTCCTGCCACTTCTCCTTCATATTCCACCACCAGTTCTGGTAAGTTTTGAGCTCGTGTAAGATATTTAAAAGTTCACGCGTGTTTCCAAGTAGAATTATCGTTTTCTTTGTATCAGAAGTTCTGTTTCTTTTTTTCTTTTTTCTTTTCTTTTTTTTTTTTTTTGATTTTTTTCTTTTTTTAAACTCGAGAGCTAATTTTGCTTTCTAATGGTTAGAAGCTCATCCTCAATTATTAATTTTTCATATGAATAAAGCTAATAAAAGTAATTATACTCGTTTTCTTTGTTTTTTTTTCTTGTTTGATTGTTCGAGTTAAAACGTATAAATAAACAAACCAATTATTGTAGGTTTATGGTCCTCCTGGAAACAGGTTACATCTACATCACTTCTCCAATGCAAAGCTGTATCCAAACATAGTACCCAAGGTGCATTTATAAGTAACTCTGTTAGGATTTTTCGAGGAGAAAAATTAATGTTTTTTGAGTCCCATGTTAATGCAATGAAAATAATCAACTGCAGGATACATAGTGCTTCAAAATGGTTTGCCAGTGATAAAATGGCCAGAAATTCTGGAGGATGACACAGAAAAAGATCATCTAAAGGTGGTTTACTTTTGCTTAAAGAGCATAAATTTTATGGTTTTCTTTTTAAAATTTTTCGATTTCGATCGTGAAAAAAATAGGAGACAACAACAGAGGAAAGGATAAGGGAACTTGTGGAATCAATACGATGGATGTTGTGTTCAATGGAAGATGGAGAAATAAGTGTATCGGCTTACGACACGGCTTGGGTGGCACTGGTGGAAGATATTGGTGGAAGTGGTGCTCCCCAATTCCCTAGGAGCCTTGATTGGATTGTGAACCACCAGCTCGATGATGGCTCATGGGGTGACATGGCCACCTTTACTGCTCATGACAGGATAATTAACACATTAGCATGTGTTGTTGCATTGAGATCATGGAACATGCACCCTGACAAAAGTGAAAAAGGTAACACAATCTTGATGCATAGTGGTGAGCACGACTAGTGTTTCGAACACGTTATCATGATGCATTTAGATGAGGCATTTTAAACTTTAAACAAGATACTCCACTATCATAATTTTACCCCATTTTAATGGGGGAAAAAAGAACCGATTATTAGATGAGGCTAGGGGCGGACCCACATGGGGTCATGTGGGGTCAAATGACCCCACAGTTTTCTGGAATTTTTTTTTTGTTGAAAATTTAATTTTTTGCCCCAAAAAGTCCAAATCCTAAATCTATATCCAATCATATGGTCCATATCCATTATTTAGTCTATAGATATATCATATAATCCACTGATTTCTTCCCAAAGTGTAAATATCGAACATGAACAACAAACAACCGATTTTTCCTTTTTGTTCATAATATGTTGTTCGAAAAAAAAAAAAAATTTGACCCCATAGTTCGAACGGTCTGGGTCCGCCCCTGGATGAGGCACTTTAAGATATTCCAATATGATATTGTCTTACGAGTCATGAGCTTATGCTCGTATAGAGGTATAGTATTTGTACGGTGATTTTACTTGGTTTTCGTGTGATGTATAGGGATAAAATTTATCAGAGAAAATATGGACAAGCTTGAAGATGAAAATGCTGAGCATATGCCTATTGGGTTCGAATTGGCATTTCCATCACTTACAGAAATAGCCAGAAGGCTGGAAATTGATATACCATATGAATCTCCAGTCTTGAAAGAAATCTACGCCAGAAGAAATTTAAAACTCACAAGGTGGGTATTTTCAGAACTCAAATAATGGTAATTATTACGACCTTATCTTTCATAGATTTATATATATGTAAAGATAAGAATAAGTGGAAAGTTGAATACTTTCTATATATACATATAATGGTACACGTAAGTGAGTACGGGTCAGTTCAATAAAAAAGTTAAAATCTTATTCAATTTGTGTATTATCGCGCAATGTGTATCAAAAGTAGCTTATATATGCATGTAATGATTGTGTATGTGCAACAGGATACCAAAAGACACAATGAACAAGGTGCCTACAACAATACTCCATAGCCTGGAAGGAATGCCAGACTTGGAGTGGCAAAAGCTATTAAAATTACAGTCATCAGATGGGTCATTTCTGTTCTCACCATCCTCCACTGCCTTTGCACTCCAGCAGACCAAAGATGATAATTGCCTCAAATATCTAACAAATGCTGTCAGAAAATTTAATGGGGGAGGTAAAATATTGGGCTGGTTTAATTTTCCTTTTTTTTTTTTTGGGAATATTTTCTGTATATTTTGTCTTATTTTTGTTCATATTTTAGTTCCCAATGTCTATCCTGTCGACTTGTTCGAGCACATTTGGGCTGTTGACCGGTTGCAACGACTAGGAATTTCTCGGTTTTTCCAGAAAGAAATTGAGGGATGTGTGGACTATGTTCACAGGTAATACTTTCTAATAAGTGAATTGTTTGCATTTTCGCTTTTAGAAAGTAGTAATAAATGACAATAACTCAGGTATTGGACAAATAAAGGAATCTGCTGGGCAAGAAATTCTGAAGTTCAAGACATTGATGACACCGCAATGGGTTTCAGACTTCTGAGGTTGCACGGATACGAAGTTTCTGCAGGTAAACAATATTTCTTGGATTCATAAGACAAGCACGAGCATGGTCATCCAAATAAGAGAGAGAGAGAGAGAGAGAGAGAGAGAGAGAGAGCCCATATTTATTAACCAAAAAGCACGAGTTAAAATCTTGTTCAATTTACTGTCATGTCCTTTGGTACTCGAAGATTGATTAATACATATATGACAGATGTCTTCAATCACTTCGAGAAAGATGGAGAGTTCTTCTGTTTTGTTGGACAGTCGAATCAGGCCGTTACAGGAATGTATAATCTGTATAGGGCTTCTCAGGTGATGTTTCCAGGAGAAAACATACTTGCAGAAGCAAAGCAATTCTCAGCCAATTTTTTGCAAGAAAAAAGAGCCAACAATGAGCTGCTGGATAAATGGATTATAACCAAAGACCTACCAGGAGAGGTAAATACCTTTAAGTTGGCTGATTAGTGTTTCTATGGATTTTGTAGAATGTAAGATAAAGAAGTTTAGCCCCCGTTTGTCATCTACTTTACATTCTTTTCCATTATTTTTTTTAGAAGTATTCTTCTTATATAATCGGGGTCGAGGTTGACAATGTACTCACAGGAGGGGGGTCCAAGAATTTTTTATTCAGCGTGAGCTCCTTTGTCAACCGAGGTTGTCAACCCTGACTGTACACATAACACAATTGTTTTTTTATAGTACTCAATTTTAACCACACATTTTTTGTTAAAATAATGTTAATTATTACATGTAAATCAAGAACATTTTCTTCTTTTTTAACCACACATTCTTCATCAATCACCACTTCATAATACATTTCTTCAAATTAATGGGGCTCAAACAAGGCCTTAATTTTATGTATTATACTGTTAAGTCTAGTCTAGTACTACTACGTAACAAAGTGCCTTTCTTGAACTAATTTTCGTCAGTAGTACTTTTCTCGATTTGATATGATAGATATGGAGATATTGTGTATTAAAAAGAAATAATTTCATTTCGTTGTTCAAAGTTTAAGGGAAAAAAA
>NW_019248228.1:7738-11723 GCF_002742605.1 Olea europaea var. sylvestris | reverse complement strand
CGCCCCCAGGGCATATCTCCCAGTGGTAAAGGGGAGGGCGGATAGGGCTCAGCGCGGCAGTGTGCAGAGTTCGATTCCCCGCAAGGTGGAATTGGCTCTGTTGCAAGCAGGAGTTGGCCTATCCATGTGCTCTCCACCCTGGCTCCTGGGAGGCACATCCTGCGATTTACCTCCTCCACGATGGCCCAGGGCAGGGTCGGTGGGGGCCCCTAACCAAGGCTGTTAACCCATATGGTAACTCCCGCTTGCAACAGAGCCAATTCCACCTTGCGGGGAATCGAACTCTGCACACTGCCGCGCTGAGCCCTATCCGCCCTCCCCTTTGCCACTGGGAGATATGCCCTGGGGACAGCTATAGTGTATAGTATTTCATATTTGGAAGGACACCACTCACAAGTGCAACTTCGATATCTTTGCATTAATTTCACATCTGTTGTGCAAGCAGCCAACACAAAATTTAATGGAACCCACTTGGCCATATGGTGAAGATGACATCCATCAAGGCCAAATCAATTGTCAATTTAAGATTCTGGCTATCGATGGCCCACAAACCTCCACACCATGTGTGAGATCTTCAAAAGGAAAGAAAACTCATTCATGGAGAGAAAGGTAGTCTGTCGCACTGCACAAATATGAGAAATTATTAGTCTTTCACACTTTTATTATTCGTGCAGGATCTATGAACATGTTGGGTATGTCCAATTGAGCAAGAATGGATAGGAGTAAAGACGAGACATGTGATAAAATTTGTCAATTGTATTGCCGAGTACTCTCACATCCTAGTATTGACAACCGTGGCAAAAAAGAAAAAGAAAAATCTATTTGCTGAAGCTCCATAATGATTTTTTCGCCAAAAGGGCAGTACTAAATAAACCAAACATATATAGCCTGATTAAAGAATTAATATATTGCGAATAAGAACGGTACTTCTAGCTAGACCTTGGTAGTTCACGATTACTAAAAATTAAATTATACATGCTAGAAATTTTCTATTTAAGCAGGATTACTTTATTAGAATGAAATTGTCTATATAGTTTATACATTTCAAATTTAGAGGATGGTGACTTAGATATCCACCGACATAGCACTCATTCAAAATCAAATTCGTCTTCTTACGAGCTGTAGGCAAAATTGTTAGTTTTATACAGATTTCAAGACGAGTTATGTCGTTACTGTACTCAAAATTCGAAATTCATATGGCGTGTGGTCGATTTTAACCAAATCGCTTCATGTGATACAAGAAAGAAGGATCCTTATCATTTACTTAGTTCGAGAATTGTATTGATGCAAGTTAATTTTTATGAAGTTGCCTTGCATTTCATAAAACAACTAATGGTAGAAAAAATAACCCGAAATTTCAATTATGTTAGTCAAAATAAGTCACGACTTACTTTTAAACACGACTAAATATGCGTCCGGTCAAGTAAGGATTAGATAAATAATTACTTATGCAAAGATCATACTATTGAAAGCAATTTATGCATCATCTTCTTGGTCTTAGAGAACCACCCTTACAAGAAGACTTGACGAAGAAGCCCTTTTGGCTTTACTTGCAATGCTATGCACATTAACCGCTGCGCATATTTGAGTAAAAAAAAAAAAACACACACACACATGTCAATGATAACAACAGAGCCTTGTTCAACAATTTTTAGACTTCTTTACCCACCACAGATAAAAAAGGCCTAATTGGGGCAATTACTTACTTGGGAGAAAAGGGATATGACTTGAGTGGGAAAAAAAAAAAAGAGGGTAGGGCATAATTAGTATTATTTAATCTAATATCAATATATTAATGGGGACGGACGAATTTTACCCCTAACCCATTGAGACATAGTGGCTATGCACATCTAGAAAATGTAAGTTTGGGCATGACCTATTAGCAAGACCAGCTATTCATGTTTTTTAATTTTTTGTTACTTTCATAAACGATGAATAAGATCAACGACCTTTCTCTTTGACATTTCTAATCGTTTAAATACTATTACGAGAGAACGAGAATTTACATTGTCTCAAGACTAACGTGCCAAGGAACAGTTTGAGGTATATTCTATAAGGTGTGGATCTTTGAATGGTAATAGAGGGGTGCAAAGATTTTCTCGAACCCCAAAAAATGGCTCTCGACTGTCGAGGAGGAAAGGTGAAAGCCAAGCTTGTCTACAAGGAGGAAATTTGTGTTTTGATAATGACATTGCACCAAGAGAAAATGTATTCATTGCTATATGTTGTCTGCAAGATTAGTAAATGAATGCATATAAAAACAATATGGGATTTTCAAATTGTCTAAATTAAGAAACCTACATTTTGAATTCTTAGACCCTTAAAACTTTCCTTCCAAACTTCACCTACTGTGAATCAAATTCCTCTTCTTCTAATGGGGTGGCTTCACTCCATCTTTTGCCCATTGAAGAAATTCTGGCGCCGGATTCGTGCTACCAAAAGCAACCGTACCCATTCTCATCTTCTTGATTCTCTGTTTACATGTTTAAACTTTTAATTGCTTATGTTCGTTCTTTTTCATAATTGGTTTCTTTTTTATCTTTTAAGCACGTGTTTGGTACGGTACTAGAGGCGTAAAATGTTCCCACCAAGCCCTTCTATATGGATCTAGTTGATACTTGTTCAGTTGTGTTCACTCCAACGTGCCAATAATATTACAGTCTCGATCATTTCTATTCGAATTGATCACCATAATTACTTCATAATTTTTTTTGTTTTTGTTTATAGGTGGGGGAATATACATACTCTATGAAGATGTGAAGTCGTGTTCTTGTGAAGATGTGCACGCTTTATGGACGCTGCTGGTTGATTCAGATGCAAATTTTACATAAATTTAATGAAACATCATGATAAATATGGGCACCGACAAAATGCCAATAATAAATAAGGAGAATTAAAATGTTTTCTTCCCCTTTTATATTTTCTTTCTAAGTGGGGTTTTTTTTTTTTTTTGGTAAATTTCTTGAAATACATATTTATACGGTAGTATTTTTATAAATCAGTTTTTGCCAATGATGATCTGCTGTTTATATTATTGTAATAATCTCCGATCAATGAAGTTATGTTAATGTACAAACATTGTTATAATTAAGATGGTATAAAAAGAATTTTTCAATCTCACGGTTAAAGAAAAAAAGAAACATCTCAAACCTATTAATTATTTCATTGGGTTACGACCACTTTTACGTGTTGACACACTTGACTGACTCACTGGGGCCCATGGCCCACTCATGTCAAACCACGTGGTAGCCCGGCTGAGGCTCCCTGGCCAACAGAAGTCAACCAGCATACAAAAAGAACACCCATGACGTTGCCCAAATACTGACGCCAAGGTGGTTTGTCTTGTCGAGGCCCATCATTTCAAGGCCCAAACGCCTTAAGCAGCACTCTCTCCAGAGATCCGATCTTACATAAGGATTTTTCCTGATTGATTGATGGGACACCCAACAGAGTGCAAGCATCTTGTCATGTCAAAGTAGCCGGGACTCCGCAGATTAATAAATGTGTAGCAGGTTACGAAGTCAAGTGTGATGTCTATAATTTGACATGTAAACTTATGAGATGAGGCCACTTATATAACTTGTAATACTATAAATACTTCTCCATACATCTCTCAAAAGGATAATGCAAGATTCAATACAAGAACCAAGATTACACATTCTTTACTATCTTAATAATTTATTCAGCAACCTTTTTACCATCTTACAATCCAATACAATACGAATTTATTTGCGCATTCTACAAATATCGATTAGTAATTATTGTACAATTGTTATGCAGACATCACGTTTGATTCTGAACGTTCTTGTCCCGTGCTGTTGAGCCACTCCCACACCCTTGATTTGTCCATTTGAGATCGTCAACGTGTCTTAGCGGGTTGGACTGGGCTTACGTGCGCGCGGGTGGGTCCGATATCTGTTGGCAACATTTTTGGGGCTAACAACCACTTTGATGTATTAAGTATGTCGCTACATACCAAAAAGTT
>NW_019248228.1:0-1827 GCF_002742605.1 Olea europaea var. sylvestris | reverse complement strand
AATAATTGAATATAATTCAGATAAGTTAATAATCTCGTTGGATTTTACTTCACAAAAACTGATGTTTTTCAACTGTCAAATACTTTCCCATTGCGTACATGTCATGAGTCGTATCTACGTTTTTTAGAACTCCTTGTGCTTATGATCGAGATTATCCCAAAACTTTGTTACAGATTATCCGGGGTGTCAGCTCGGGAATAAGGTTAAATTTTTCGACCCAATAATTTTCATAAACCAATCTAATATTGTCGTTGATTGCAATTTATATGCCGAACTTGACAATATCCAGCATCTATAATCAACAAAAAATAATCCATCCAAAAGAGGAATCAAAGTATTAATTTAGATACTTAAATCCAATCAACAAATAAAAATTAATTCTTGAATGTTGCTGCAGTTAGCATTAACATAGCAACAGCTTTTCCATTAGGGTTCAGAAATAACGATGAGATCAGAAATAAAAAATGTTTTATTACTTTTCAGCTCTATCAGAAATCTAATGCTAAAAGGATTTAATTTTGCTGTAAAAAGTATGGCATTGGAATATGAAATCATGTTGCCTAAGAAAACCGTTTAAACCATTTTGTCTAAAAGTTTTAAAACATTTTTTGTCATCAGAGGGTCGATATGTGGACAATTTTCACAGATAGATGAAAACCAGAGTTAAACTGAAGATCGATGTACTCTAATACCAAAATGGCACACCAAAACTAAAACATGTTCATGCTGTAAAGGACAAGGCAATTGATTATAATTGAAGACAAAAGGGGACCAAATGCATATTAACCCCACATGTTCATTCATGAACTGTCAACATTTATATATTTTACAACAACATAAATTATATGAAAATGATACCAAGCTGAAGCTAAAATAATTACATACATTTCCCTTATTTCCGCCGGCCACTATCCGGTGGTGAAGGTGTCATCAGGCTGACGACGAGATCAGCAAAAGCTCCGACGATGAATTTATGGGTGCTTTTGGGGTTTAAGAATAGATAGCGCATGAGAAGCTCATGCAAGTAATCCCAGTTGGATTTTACATCATTAAGTTCTCGCGCCTCCACCATTTCTTGCATGGATCGCCGGAAGTCGATGAAGGGGTCCACGGAGTACTTTGGAACGGCAATAGTATCAGATTCCTGTGGTTTTTCCGGTGAGGAAGATGAGGTTGATGCGATTGATGACGATGCTGATATTGAGTCTACAATGGAGTTGGAGAGGCCAGGGGAGGAGAAGAAGAAGCGTTGGGAGGCGAAGGCGGTGGCTAAATCTGCTGTGTTGGTGGTCTCAGTTTCGGATTCAGAGTCAGATAAAGAACGGTGGACCGATGTGGTGGAGGATGCGACTGAGGCTGAGGTCGCAGCGGCGGCTGAGCAATCGATTGTGCAATCATAAAGAGAGTTGAAGTTCTTGATAAGTAAAGATGCGGCAGCGGGATTGCAAAATGGACGTCTATGATTTTCTTGGAGAGATGGCAAAGATTTGAACCTTGTGAAGCAAAAATTAAGGTTTTTGGGCATTGTTTTGACACACAAGAAGAACAAATTACACTAGAAAAGGAGAGAGAATTGTTTTTGAACTATGTTATCTTCTGACAGGAGTTAGAAGTCCAAAACTTATACTAAAGAGAAAGGGTGAGAAATGGGAAAATATTTCTTTTTTTGGTTTGACGTGAAAATACGTCTCTAATTTTCATGTCGAGAAAAATAGTAATGACGTCTAGAACCTTTCATGTTTAGATCTCAAGAAAACCATCGTAAATGTCTACAACTCTGTCAAGATCACGAAAAACTAATAATGATGTCTTTAATCTTTCATGCCA
>NW_019248227.1:0-1385 GCF_002742605.1 Olea europaea var. sylvestris | reverse complement strand
AATCTTTTCGAAGATTGATCTGAAGAGTGGATACCATCAGATTCGAATTCGCCCAGGTGATGAGTGGAAGATCGCGTTTAAGATGAAAGATGGTCTTTATGAATGGCTGGTCATGCCTTTTGGGCTAAGTAATGTGCCAAGTACCTTTATGTGAGTAATGACACAAACTCTCCGACCTTTCATGGGAAAGTTTCTTGTTGTCTACTTTGATGATATCCTCATCTATAGTAAGACTAAGGAGCAACATCTTGACCACCTCACACAAGTTTGCTCTACCCTTCGTGCAACTAATCTATATGCTAACGTCAAGAAGTACTCTTTCTTCACCGACACAGTCATTTTTTTGGGGTTCATTGTCTCTTCGACAGGGGTATCCGCTGACCCTACTAAGGTTCAGGCGATTATTGACTGACCGGAGCCTAAAGCTATTCATGACGTCAGGAGCTTTCACGACTTAGCTACATTTTACCGTCGCTTTATTAAGGGGTTTAGCACTATTATGATGCCTATTACGGAGTGCATGAAGAAAGGGGAGTTTCATTGGACACAAGAGGCGGCTAAGACCTTTAAGTTAGTCAAGAAGCGAATGACAGAAGCCCTTGTCATGCGTCTTCCCGATTTTTTCAAAGTCTTTGAAGTTGAATGTGATGCCTCTGGGGTAGGTATAGGCGGAGTCTTAAGTCAGGATTGTCACCCTGTTGCCTACTTCAGTGAGAAGTTAAATGAAGCCAAGCAGTGGTATTCAACTTATGATAAGGAACTGTATGCAGTGGTCCAAGCTTTGCGCTATTGGCGCCACTATTTGTTACCCCAAGAATTTGTCCTTTATTCGAATCGCGAGGCCCTCTGTTACCTCAACTCCCAGAAAAGATTAAGTTCTAGGCATGGTCGTTGGGTCGAATATTTGCAGGCCTATTCATTTGTTTTAAAACACAAGACGGGCGTAAAAAACCAAGCAGCTGATGCATTAAGTCATCGTGTCTCTCTTTTGTCGATCATAAGTGTCAAGGTCATCGATTTTGAAAGACTTAAGGAGGATTACGAGGCATGTCCCGATTTTAAAGATATTTTTCTTAATTTACAAAGGGGACAGTTAGGCGCCACAGATGGTTTCCGATTTGAGGAGGGTTATCTCTTTAGAGCCAATAAATTGTGCATCCCTCAAACTTTAGTGTGAGATTTCATCGTGTGGGAAATTCATGCGGGAGGGTTATCCGGTCACTTTAGACGTGATAATCATAGAGGAAGTTGAATGTCAATTTTGTGCCCTAGTTTGAAGAAAGAAGTGGCCAAGATTGTTACTACTTGTAACACTTGTCAATTGAGTAAGCAGAAGAAGCAGAACACATGTCTATACACCCCTCTCCCTGTCTCCAATTGTCCTT
>NW_019248226.1:0-1385 GCF_002742605.1 Olea europaea var. sylvestris | reverse complement strand
AGAATGCTTGGAGAGTCGACGGACGAAGAATTGAGCGTAACTTTTGCACACGGTGTCCGTTTTGGGCCCATAAGAACTTTTTGTAAATGTAGCGGCCATTTTGGATTGAACTCACCAATTCATCGTGGTGTGCGAGGGATTTTGGCGATTTTTCGAAAGAATGAGCACTTTCATATTTGGAGCGCTTGGATTGTCGGCGGACGAAGAATTGAGCGTAACTTTTGCACACGATGTCCGTTTTGGGCCCATAAGTACTTTTTGGAAATGTAGCGATCGTTTTGGATTGAACAAACAACTTCATCGTGACGTACGAGGGATTTGGGGCATTTTTCGAACGATTGATTTGGGCATTTTTCGAAAGAATGAGTAATTGCATATTTAGAATGCTTTGAGAGACGGCGGACGAAGAATTGAGCGTAACTTTTGCACACGGTGTTCATCTTGGGCCCACAAGAACGTTTTGGAAATGTGGTGACCATTTTGGATTGAACTCACAACTTTGTCGTGACGTAAGAGGGATTTCGGCCATTTCTCGAAAGAATGAGCGCTTGTATATTTAGAACGCTTGGATTGTCGGCGGACGAAGAATTGAGCGTAACTTTTGCACACGGTGTCCGTTTTTGGCCCATAAGAATTTTTTGGAAATGTAGCGACCGTTTTGGACTGAACTCACCACTTTGATGTACAAGGGATTTTGGCGATTTTTCGAAAGAATGAGCACTTGCATCTTTGGAACGCATGGATTGTCGGTAGACGAAGAATTGAGCGTATCTTTTGCACACTGTGTCCGTTTTGGGCCCATAAGTGCATTTTGGAAATGTAGCGATCGTTTTGGATTGAACTCACAACTTTGTCATGACGTAAGAGGGATTTCGGTCATTTTTTGAAAGAATGAGCGCTTGTATATTTAGAACGCTTGGAGAGTCGGTGGACGAAGAATTGAGCGTAACTTTTGCACACGGTGTCCGTTTTGGGCCCTTAAGAACTTTTTGGAAATGTAGCGATCGTTTTGGATTGAACTCACAACTTTGTCATGACGTAAGAGGGATTTCGGTCATTTTTTGAAAGAATGAGCGCTTGTATATTTAGAACGCTTGGAGAGTCGGTGGACGAAGAATTGAGCGTAACTTTTGCACACGGTGTCCGTTTTGGGCCCTTAAGAACTTTTTGGAAATGTAGCGATCGTTTTGGATTGAACTCACAACTTTGTCATGACGTAAGAGGGATTTCGGTCATTTTTTGAAAGAATGAGCGCTTGTATATTTAGAACGCTTGGAGAGTCTGCCGACGAAGAATTGAGCGTAACTTTTGCACATGGTGTCCGTTTTGGGCCCTTAAGAACTTTTTGGAAATGTAGCGACTGTTTTGGATTGAACTCACCACTT
>NW_019248225.1:0-1385 GCF_002742605.1 Olea europaea var. sylvestris | reverse complement strand
TTCGTCATTTTTTGCGACGGTGTTGGAATGGGCTCATATTTGATAGGTTGATCGGAAACAAAAATCGCGCCAGTGGTAATTTCATCATTTTTCGCGACGGTGTCGAAATGGGCTGAAATGTGACAGGTTGATCGGAAACAAAAACCGCCCCGGGTTCAATTTCGTCATTTTTCGCGACGTTGTCGAATTGTGCTGAAATTTGACAGGATTTTTTTCGCGACGGTGTTGGAATGGGCTAAAATTTGACAGGTTGATTGGAAACAAAAAGCGCGCCAGGGGCAATTTCGTCATTTTTCACAACGTGGTCAGATTGGGCTAAAATTTGACAGGTTGATGGGAAACAAAAATTGCGCCTGGGGAAATTTCTTAATTTTTCGCGACTGTGTCGGAATGGGCTAAAATTTGACAGGTTGATCGGAAACAAAAATCTGGCCAGGGGCAATTTCGTCATTTTTCGCGACGGTGTCTAAATGGGCTAAAATTTGATAGGTTGATCGGAAACAAAAATTGCGGCAGGGGTAATTTCGTCATTTTCCGCGACGGTGTCGAAATGGGCTAAAATTTGACAGGTTGATCGGAAACAAAAATCGCTCCAGGGGCATGACAGGTTGATCGAAAACAAAAATCGCTCCAGGGGCAATTTAGTCATTTTTCGCGACGGAGCCGAATGGGCTAAAATTTGACAGGTTGATCGGAAACAAAAATCGTGCCAGGGGCAATTTCGTCATTTTTTGCAACGGTGTCGGAATGGGCTCATATTTGACAGGTTGATCGGAAACAAAAATCGCGCCAGTGGCAATTTCGTCATTTTTCGCGACGGTGTCGAAATGGGCTAAAATTTGACAGGTTGATTGGAAACAAATCGCCCCGGGGGGCAATTTAGTCATTTTTCGCGACATAGCCGAATGGGCAAAAATTTGACAGGTTGATCGGAAACAAAAATCGCGCCAGGGGTAATTTCGTCATTTTTCACGACGGTGTCGGAATCGGCTAAAATTTGACAGGTTGATCAGAAACAAAAACTGCGCCAGGGGCAATTTCGTCATTTTTTGCGACGGTGTCGGAATGGGCTCAAATTTGACAGGTTGATCGGAAACAAAAATCAGGCCAGGGGCAATTTCGTCATTTTTCGCGACGGTGGCTAAATGGGCTAAAATTTGACAGGTTGATCGGAAACAAAAATCGCGGCAGGGGCAATTTCGTCATTTTTCGCGACAGTGTCGAAATGGGCTAAAATCTGACAGGTTGATCGGAAACAAAAATCGCCCCAGGGGTAATTTAGTCATATTTCGCGACGGAGCCGAATGGGCTAAAATTTGACCGGTTGATTGGAAACAAAAACCGTGCCAGGGGCAATTTCGTCATTTTTTGCGTCGGTGTCGGCA
>NW_019248224.1:0-1385 GCF_002742605.1 Olea europaea var. sylvestris | reverse complement strand
AAGAGCCTCTTAAATTAGTTGTACTTAAAGGAGTAATTTCATTCATTGCGCATGGAGGTAGGTACAAAAATCTCAGACCACTTGAGTGTTCTCAATGGGTTTGTTTTAGAACTGGAGGCTGTTGGAGTAAAGATAGATATGATGATAAAGCACTAAAGCTCATTTGGTCTCTTTCGTCTGCCTATGTACATATCAAAGCAATCTTGATGCACGGGAAGGAAACTGTGAGTTTTGTAGAAGTGATAAGCAATTTGATCTCAGAAAAAACAAGATCAGGGGACAAAATATTCCATCCGACAATGCAGTGCTTGTGACTAAAAAGGAAAAAAGTGCAACTCCGCAAAGAAGAAAGTAACTTGTTGGAACTGTAGTCAGACTGGTCATGTAAAGAGACATTGTTCAAAAAGTGGAGCGGGTTCGGCTAACTTCTTGGAGTCAGACAATGCATCTCTCCTGGCGGAAAAGGACGCGTATGAGATGTTGTAAAATAAGATGGGAATATCCTCATGGCATGTTGTTAGTTGCCATGATAGATGATGTGTTTTTACTGGCCCGAATCAGCATATCTGTACATAGCATTGACTACATTTAATGCAAGGTGTGTATGTGGTCGTGTTTTGATGTCAATGGTTGATAAGCTTTCTAGGAAAGTCAGTAGGAGAATTATACCATAACTATTAGCAAGGTTGTTTCGATATGTAGCCGATGAAATGTTCGAAGTTTACGGACAATTCTAAGTGGTTATATTCATATGGTGGACTATGTCAAAGGTTTACCTGTTTTTCTAAGTAATGTGATTAAAAGTTGTAGAAGAGATAACGAGATTTTGACTCATTTTCGGTAAGGTGGAGATTGTTGGGTAATTACCTCAAAAGTCAAAAGTTGGAGGATTTCTATTTGCAAATAAAAAAATGTAATGATTGTATGGAAGACTTCTAATTAAAGTTGAGAGTAGAATCTGATTTCGGAATCTTGCAGATGGAGGAGTCATTGTTTGAGTTTAAATTAAATTCTTCTACTTGGTAATTGATCCTATAAATAGTAGATGTATTTCATTATTTTGGGTGTGGTCAGAGAGTTGATCTGAGAGAAAGATATTGTGAGCCTAGCATCTTGAGACTTTTTGTACATTGGGTAGAAAAGTAGGTGTAGTAAAGCTTAAGTTTATTTTTTCTTTGAAATAGTTTTGTTTGATATCCAATAAATCTCGGACAATGATGTTAAATAGTGTTGGATTATATTTCATAGGCCGTGGTCAATGATTGAAATATTTATCAACCAATCGATTCATATACTCGATCTGAAAATATTGGCCACTAGTTGAAACTTAATTGGCTTTAATGTTGCCTTGGCCCAAATTTACTTATAGGAAAGCTTCCTTGTAT
>NW_019248223.1:0-1385 GCF_002742605.1 Olea europaea var. sylvestris | reverse complement strand
GGCTGAAATTTGGCAGTTTGATCCAAAATAAAAATTACGCTGGGGGCAATTTCGTCATTTTTCTCGACTGTGTCGGAATGGGCCCAAATTTGACAAGTTGATCGGGAACAAAAATCGCGCCGGGTGTAATTTCGTGATTTTTCGCCACTGTGTCGGAATGGGCTCAAATTTGACAGGTTTATCGGGAACAAAAATCGCCCCGGGTGTAATTTCGTCATTTTTTGCGACTGTGCAGAATTGGCTAAAATTGGACTTGTTGATCGGAAACAAAAACCGCGCCGGGGGCAATTTCGTCATTTTTCTCGACTCTTTCGGAATTGGCTGAAATTCGGCAGTTTGATCTGAAACAAATACCGTGCCGGGGGCAATTTCGTCATTTTTCTCGACTCTGTCGGAATTGGCTGAAATTTGGCAGTTTGATCAGAAACAATAATCGCGCCGCGGGCAATTTCGTCATTTTTCTCGACTGTGTCGGAATGGGTTCAAATTTGGCAGTTTGATCGGAAACAAAAATCGCGCCGGTGGCAATTTCGTCATTTTTCTTGACCGTGTCGGAATTGGCTGAAATTTGGCAATTTGATCTAAAATAAAAATCGCGCCGGGGGTAATTTCGTCATTTTTCTCGATTGTGCCGGAATGGGCTCAAATTTGATAAGTTGATCGGGAACAAAAATCGCGCCGGGTGTAAATTCGTCATTTGTCGCGACTGTGTCGGAATTGGGTAAAATTTAACTGGTTGATAGGAAACAAAAACCGCGCCGGGGGCAATTTCGTCATTTTTCTCGACTGTGTCGAAATTGGCTGAAATTTAGGAGTTTGATCGGAAATAAAAATCGCGCCGGCGGCAATTTCGTCATTTTTCTCGACTGTGTCGGAATGGGCTCAAATTTGACAGGTTTATCATGAACAAAAATCGTGCCGGGGGCAATTTCGTCATTTTTCTAGACTGTGTCGGAATTGGCTGAAATTTGGCAGTTTGATCGGGAACAAAAATCGCGCCGGGTGTAATTTCGTGATTTTTCGCGACTGTGTCGGAATTGGCTAAAATTTGACTTGTTTATAGGAAACAAAAATCGCGTCGGGGGCAATTTCGTCATTTTTCTCGACTGTGTCGGAATTGCCTGAAATTTGGTAGTTTGATCGGAAATAAAAATCGCGCGCTGCGACAATTTCGTAATTTTTCTCGACTGTGTCGAAATGGGCTCAAATTTGACAGGTTTATCGGGAACAAAAACCGTGCCGGGTGTAATTTCGTCAATTTGGCGACTGTGTCGGAATTGGCTAAAATTAGACTTGTTTATTGGAAACAAAAATCGCGTCGGGGGCAATTTCGTCATTTTTCTCGACTGTGTCGGAATTGGCTGAAATTTTGGAGTTTGATCGGA
>NW_019248222.1:0-1385 GCF_002742605.1 Olea europaea var. sylvestris | reverse complement strand
TTTTTTTCTGAAAGAAGGTAGTTTAAAAATAAAAACATGAATATTTTTTTCAATAATATATTAAATTAAAAATATTAACTTAATATAATATTTTTTTACTCTTTTTTCATAAATAATATGCCCTTTGACTTAACATAATAATAAAAATTTAAAATTTTAAAATTAATAAATATTTTAAATATATAATTATACATATATACATACCTAAAAAATATTTTTTTTGGTCTGCTAAATGCTAAGGCCTTGTGCAATCGCTCAACTCGCGCCATCAATGCTGTCTCTAAAGTGTCTAAGTGGAGATGCCCCCAAAGATTTAGGTCGCTATGAACCATGTTAACATCATCTATGGTAATGTTTCGAATTTTTATCCATTCATTTTTTTCTTTAATAAGCATTTTTTTAAATTAAAAGAATCTATATAGATTGATGGCTTTAGTAGAATTTGGAAGATAGTAATGGTATTTGGGTGCTCGATTCTTAGCATAGTGGTGGTAATGGAAGATCTGCGATAATTTTAATTGAAATTTTAAGTGGGATTCGTGGTTGGGAAGGGGGACTAGGTTGGGCTGTAGCCTGGGCAGCCCGGCCTAGTCCCCAACCCGTTAATTTTTTTAGTCTAATTTTGTATAAATTTATTTTTTTCTACATATTAGTCTGGCTTGTAGTCAAATCTTGGATTCGTCTCTGATTGTGGTATATTGGTCGAATGATGGTAGATATTTTGGAAATGTTGGTGATGGTACATTTTTCGACGAGCTTAAAATGGTTTCAAACGGGTAAAATATATATTACTTATTATTTCTCGGAGGTGATTATGGTGACAGGTTGTGGTATGCAGTTGTAGCAAACAAGTAACTTAATGCGCTACTTGTGTTTGATAGTGATTGTAATGGTGGTGAAGATAGTGGTGTAGTGGTTTTAACAAGTAGTTTCACAAAATGTAACATAGATGTTGCTCGTGATTTCTGGTGGTGTGACTGAAATTGATGTATATTGATTTCAAATGAGTAACATAATGTGTTATTGAATTTTGTGGTAGTGGTGACACATAGTGGTGTTGGAGTGGTTTTAACAAGTATGAGTAGTTTTAGACTGATAGCATATTTGTTACTCATGATTTCTAGCGGTAGTGGTGGTGGTCGTGAAAGAAATTGGTGTGTAGTGGTTTAAGACAAGTAATATAATGTGTTAATTGTATTTTGACGTGATCGTGGTGCAGCAACAATGGTTTGAAGTGATTTTAGACGAGTAATAGAATTTGGTACTCGTATTTTGTGATGATGGTGTTGGTAGGTGATGCCATAGAGTTGTTTTATAGGGGTAACATAACTTGTTACCTATTTTGGTATTGTAATGATAATAAATAATGTTCATCATATGTTCAT
>NW_019248221.1:0-1385 GCF_002742605.1 Olea europaea var. sylvestris | reverse complement strand
GTAAATTTGGAGGTAGTGTACAATAAAATAAAATATATATCAAGCAAACGATGTCGTTTTTGCCTTCAATTGGAAAAAAAAAAAAACAAAAATGCTATAGTAAATATGGATTAAGATACTCTTGCTTTCTACAATGCCCTCACATTCCCCTTTTTATACAGTAGGGAAAGAGAAATTTGGAGAAAATAACTTTTCGGAAAATATGTAATTAAAGTAGAGAAAATTTTTGGATTATGTACAAAATATTTTATTGTGTAAATATATATATTAAAAATAAACATAGAAAATAAAGAATTTTAAAGAGAGTCATACGATGACTTAATTGAAATTGCTGGATCGATTACTGAAACCAATGGAAATTGGGTGGTTTTGGGTATATTCGGTTTGATTCTACTTAAATTTCAAGCAATTCTAGTACGATTTCGATTTTAGTAAGCTATGTATATAAGCCATCAAAAAAGATTGGCTGGAATCTAGACAAGCAAGAAAAGTGATAAATATATTTCAATATTTTCTATGCTCTATGATACGTTAAGCATCATGAAATCATCTAGGCTCTTGACTTGTTTCATTCTGGGCCTTTGATCTCTTAATGATGGGTCAAATATGTTCACGTATTGTCCCTTTTTCTTAATCTGCTTCAGTTATAACTCGACATGAATATTGCTTGTCAAACCCTATTTTAATATGGTGTTTTGATTAGCTATATTTATTTATTGATTTACTGAATGATTTTTACCATATAATACTTTGAATCAAGATGAAAAAATGTCGTTGGTATTGCATGAATTTATTGTGGGAAAAATTTAAAAGTCAAGGGTTAAGTATCACAAAATTCAATTTTTAGTTAAAAATATTTACTAATGAAAATTAATAAGGTCACTATTATACAATTAATAGTTATATATACATAATTATAGGTCACAACTTTTATATTGGTGACATGTTGTCAAATTAACTAATCACAAATTATTTCGATATCACAAATCATAAATTTTGTTGGTCATAGATTATTTCGAGGTTATAAATTAAAAATTTTATCGGTCACAGTTTATTTCATTAGTTACAAAAAAAAATTATAGGTCACAGTGCATCTATCGATCACATATTTTCAAATTTGTTGATCATAAATTATATTTCAGTTACAAGCTATCAAATTTTAACATCATAGTTTATCCACCGCCACCAACATAATAGCCAGCTCTACAACACCACCGTCAACCGCCTCCACCACCGTTAACATCTCCACCTACACCACCATACAAAATCATCGTCAAATCCACATCGCTACCACCATCACCATGAGCAGCTCCACTACCACATACATCACTGCTGCATTCTACTCCAACAATCACCCACCACGTCCAAATTGACCACCACCTTGC
>NW_019248220.1:0-1385 GCF_002742605.1 Olea europaea var. sylvestris | reverse complement strand
TATATATATACAACTTTACAATGTTGTATAAGAGAAAGAAAAAAGAAAAAGAAAAAATAAGAAATTGTTACAATCAGAAAACAGAAACGGTGGCAAAGACATGTGCATAACAGAATGCTGGTAATCCAAAGCTTCTAGACTTCTTTGCTTCTAGATTCTTCTCTCCTTGTTGGATCTCTATTGGATGCTGATATCATTTGAGCTCGTGATTGTATGGACAGATCACTTGCCAGCTGTCTATGTTGTTCTTCACCATTTAATAGCTCCCCGCAAGATGGAGAATAGATGTCAACTACTCTCATCTTGCTCATGTGTGAGTAAAGACTTGAAGAATTCAAGGCCTTGGTTAACATGTCAACCACTTGAGAACCAGTGTGAATATACTTAGTAGTAATGCTCCCATTTTGTATCTTATCTTGAATGAGATGACAATCGATCTCTATGTCCTTGGTTCTTTCATGAAAAATGAGATTTGTGGCAATATAAATGGCAGACTTGTTATCACAGTATAACTTTGCTACCTGGCTATGTTCAACCTTTGGATCCCTAAATAGAAATCTCATCCATGTTAGCTCACAACTAACTTGTGTCATTGCTCTATATTCAACTTCAGAGGATGATCTTGAAACCACATTTTGCTTCTTTGACTTCCATGATACTAGTGATGATCCTATGAAAACACAATAACCTGTCATAGATCTGTTAGAAGTGTGACTCAAATAGGAGTCTAAATTGCATCAGATTTCTTATCTTTTTTGGGACTCTTTTAGGGCTATATTTTATAATATAAATACAAGGCTCCTCTGTCAGTTTTATTAGAAGTCATTATTGCTGTAATTTTCTCCTTTCATTGATTGAATAAAATAACATCGCTTCTTTGCCAGTTCTTTTATTTCTTTACTTTAATCTTGTTCTTGGGTTATTCGTGATCTTGTTAATTACTTCAATTACAACAAGTTGTATCCATTAAATCTCAATTCCTGCATTATTGGTCAATCGGTCTCAACAAGTGGTATCAGAGCGGGGTTATTGGTGGATTTTTGGCCTGAAACTGATCGAAAAATCGTCTGAAAATTACCAGAAAATTAGAAAACGAATTTGTCCAGTTTTTCGATTTTTTGCCAGATCTGTTTTTTCTTTTTCTGGTCAAACCAGAAAGAATTTGGAGAAACGAACACCACCAGTGGACTCAGCAAGCAAAACGGTCCAGAAAAAGGTCACAGGTCGTCAGCGCGTTTTCCGACCAGTGGCCGGCGATAGTAACTCCGACGAGAGAGTGGCGGCGGGTGAGGCGTTTTTCGGCGACAGTGTCTTCAGGCAGTTTTCTCCGGACGACGGACGGACCTTGTGGTGGTGTCCAATTTCAGTTTTGGGCAAAATTGTGG
>NW_019248219.1:0-1385 GCF_002742605.1 Olea europaea var. sylvestris | reverse complement strand
TTCATCCTGGAACTACTAAAATGTATAGAGATTTGAAGTTGCACTATTGGTGGCCGAACATGAAAAGTGAGATAGCCGAATACCTGGGACAATGTTTAACTTGTCAACAGATAAAAGCAGAACATCAAAGGCCAGCAGGAACATTACAACTATTACCTATCCCGGAATGGAAATGGGAAAGAATCACAATGGACTTTGTGGTGAAATTACCAAAAACGACTAAAGGATATGATAGTATTTGGGTTATTGTGGATAGGTTAACAAAACCAGCCCATTTCATTCCAGTTTGTTCCACTTACTCCATGGACCGATATGCTCAGCTTTATGTACAAGAAATAGTCAGACTTCATGGAGTACCACTATCTATTGTCTCAGACAGGGATTCTAAGTTTTTATCTCTCTTCTGGAGAAGCTTACATAAGGCTTTGGGAACACAATTATCTTTTAGCACAGCTTATCATCCTCAAACTGACGGGCAATCAGAAAGAACCATACAAATATTGGAAGATATGCTAAGGGCTTGTGTATTGGACTTCCAAGGCCAGTGGAGTAAATTTTTACCTTTGGTAGAATTTGCATACAACAATAGTTATCAGGCTACAATTGGTATGGCTCCTTATGAAGCATTATACGGTAGAAAGTGTAGATCTCCAGTTTATTGGGATGAGGTTGGAGAAAGGAAACTATTAGGTCCAGATATGGGACGTGAAATGGCTGAGGTTGTGATACAAATACGTCAACGAATGCAAACTGCTCAAGATCAACAGAAAAGCTATGCAGATCAAAGAAGGAGAATGTTAGAATTCACAGTGGGAGATCAAGTATTTTTAAAGATAGCACCAATGAAAGGAGTGATGCGGTTTGGAAAGAAGGGAAAACTAAGCCCGAGATATATTGATCCATTTACTATTATTGAGAGAATCGGGAATGTTGCCTACAAACTTGACCTTCCTTCATCGATGTCTCAAGTACATAATGTGTTTCATATATCCATGCTAAGAAAATATATTGGAAATCCTTCTCATGTATTGAGGAATGAACCGATGGAAATAAAACCAGATTTGACTTACGAAGAAAAGCCGATAGAGATCCTTCAACGAGAGATAAAGCAACTGAGGAGCAAGAAAATTCCATTGGTTATGATATTGTGGCGGAATCAGTCAACAGAAGAGGCCACTTGGGAAAGAGAAGACGAAATGCGGATTAAATATCCTGAACTTTTTGGTACGCAAATTTCGAGGACGAAATTTTTATAAGGAGGGGAGGATGTAATACCCCGAACTTCACGTTTTACATTTGGCCAATATGATTCATGCATTTCATGCCAAGTACATTGTCATTTGTATCAATTTCCTGATTGCCTTCTCTTAAAATGATGCATTTGA
>NW_019248218.1:0-1385 GCF_002742605.1 Olea europaea var. sylvestris | reverse complement strand
GGGCAATTTCGTCATTTTTCGCGATGGTGTCGGAATGGGCACAAATTTGACTGATTGATCGGAAACAAAAATCGCGCCGGGGGTAATTTCGTCATTTTTTGCGATGGTGTTGGAATGTGCCCAAATTTGACTGATTGATCGGAAACAAAAATCGCGTCGGGGGCAATTTCGTCATTTTTCACGACGGTGTCGGAATGGGCCCAAATTTGGCCGATTGATCGGAAACAAAAATCGCGTCGGGGGCTATTTCGTCATGTTTCACGACGGTGTCGGAATGGGCCCAAATTTGGCCGATTGATCGGAAACAAAAATCGCGCAGGGGCAATTTCGTCATTTTTCGCGACGGTGTCCGAATGGGCCCAAATTTGACTGATTGATCGGAAACAAAAATCGCGCCTGAGGCAATTACGGCATTTTTCGCGATGGTGTCGGAATCGGCTAAAATTTGACAATTTAATCGGAAAAAAAAATCGCACCGTGTGCAATTTCGTCATTTTTTGCGACGGTGTCGGAATGGGCTCAAATTTGACTGATTGATCGGAAAGAAAAATCACACTGGGGGCAATTTCGTCATATTTCGCAACGGTCTCAGAATCGGCTAAAATTTGACTGATCGATGGGAAACAAAAATCGCGCCAGGGGCTATTTCGTCATTTTTCGCGACGGTGTCTGAATGGGCTCAAATTTGACGGATTGATCGGAAACAAAAATCGCGCCGTGGGCAATGTCGTCATTTTTCACGACGGTGTCGGAATCGGCTAAAATTTGACAGATTGATCGGAAACAAAAATCGCGCCGTGGGCAATGTCGTCATTTTTCACGACGGTGTCGGAATCGGCTAAAATTTGACAGATTGATCGGAAACAAAAATCGCGCCGTGGGCAATGTCGTCATTTTTCACGACGGTGTCGGAATCGGCTAAAATTTGACAGATTGATCGGAAACAAAAATCGCGCCGTGGGCAATGTCGTCATTTTTCACGACGGTGTCGGAATCGGCTAAAATTTGACCGATTGATCGGAAACCAAAATCGCGCCGGGGACAATTTCGTCATTTTTCGCGACGGTGTCGGAATGGGCTAAAATTTGACTGATTTATTGGTAACAGAAATCGCGCCGAGGGCAATTTCGTCATTTTTCGCGACGTTGTCGGAATCGCCAAAAATTTGACAGATTTATCGGAAACAGAAATCGTGCCAGGGGCAATTTCGTCATTTTTCGCGACGGTCTCGGAATCGGCTAAAATTTGACTGATTGATCGGAAACAAAAATCGCACCGGGGGCAATTTCGTCATTTTTCGCCACGATGACGGAATCGGCTAAAATTTGACAGATTAATCAGAAACAGAAATCGCGCCGGGGGCAATTTCGTCATTTTTCGCGACG
>NW_019248217.1:0-66011 GCF_002742605.1 Olea europaea var. sylvestris | reverse complement strand
TATTCAACAGAGAATTAGGGGTTAGAAGTGGTCGTTAAACTTCTCGGGCTTCTGTTGAAAAAATCCTGTGTTGATTTTGATTTCGATTTCTGTTACTTTTATATGTGATGTGTTATTGTTGGTTTTGAATTGTTCTTGAGTGTTTCTCAAACTTTTCAGGAGCTAATTTCCATTAACAAGCATTGTCAAGTAAAGATAAGTTCTTGTGAAAAAATGGCACCTACCAATATTAACTGTGACTTCTTGAAAAATCCCACATGTTCCAATTATTTGGAAATATCAGGATTTTTTTGCTACAATAAGCTAAGTTTGGAATGAGATCAATTGAGTTTCTCTCCTAATAACTCATAGATATAAATGGAAAACACAACAAAAATCATCTCAACATATTTGACCAGCTTGAACAAATGCTGGGAACTAGGGCCTAAGTGGGTTTTTTCTCTAGGGGTGGGCGCGGGTCGGGTCGGTTCGGTTCTCTTTAGAACCGAATCGAACTAAAATTTTTAGGTATCTAGTAAATGGAACCGTCGGGTCCAAATATAATTATGGAACCATTCGGTTCTGTTCGGTTCCGTTCCGTTCGGTTCTGTACTATAATTAAAATTTTTTAACATTTATAACGATATTATATAAATACAACTAATGATACATTCAATGGTTTTGGAATGTCAGAGACTAGTAGACTACTTTATTCAAATGATCGCTACAGTCAAAGTTTCGGTCGACGGAGGTCACAGCTTCGATCTGAGGTCACAGCGTCGGCCGACGATTGTATAGGTTTTGGAATGTTAGCGAGGCTGCAAGAGTGAGTACGAGAGTCGAGACAACGTTATGCACTTTAGTGTAGGTGTTTATGGTTATTTAGTGGATTGGATCTTGTTGAGCTAAGAAATAAAACAATAAAATGGGTAATTGGACCAAAAATTAAAAAATTAGAAATGAAACAAATTATTAGGTCAAAAATTTGAATTTAGAAATTGTTAATTTATTAATTCGTTTAGAAAAATTAAAATTAAAATAATTTGATTTACTCAATATAAAAAAAAATAGAAAATTTCGATTTTTATTCGGTTCTTCGGTTCTTGGTCTAGTACCGAGAACTGAATCGTACCCATCGGTTCTCAATTCAGATACCCATTCGGGTATTTAATTTGACAATAACCGTTAGGTTCGGTTCAATTCGGTTCGGTCGGTTCGGTTCGGGAGATTTGCCCAGCCCTATTTTTCTCTATCCAATTGGAATTCTTAAAAATTGCCCAAAAAAAAATGTTCTTTCTATTTTTTGGTAACCTTACAACTGTCACTCAAAGCTGTAATCAAACAAACGGTATATTTTACCTGATTACTTGAAGGCAGAAGAGGTAAAAATGTAACAAAAATAGAATTACACCATAAAGTATATGTTATTCGCCATAAAATTAGAATAGACTAAAATAATTATTTTTTGTCACTTCATTTATTATTTCTCAATGTTCCGACTATTCATGAAAAGTGAGACTTAATAATAATAACAAGCACATCACAGACTTAAAATATGTTTATATTTGTTAAGAATTAAAATCTATATTTTAATTTAAGTTAAAGTGAATAATTAATTTCATTATATTTAATGGGATCCATAACTGTCCAAACACATTTAAAAAAAAAAAACTTTATTCAATCACCTCTCACTTATAGCGGTGGAATACCATGGAAACAAATCCAACAAAACAAACATAAGAACCAAATAACCATAAAGGCACTAACCAAGCAAATAAAGCTGACACATCAGCCTCACTATTATTGTCTAATGTTGGAAAAACTAAGTTTAGCCATATGAATAATACCTTTTAATGAATTTGGTATTTGATCTTAGTGCATGTACCTCATCGTGAGACTATCCGTCCCTTGTCGGGCTAGAAAGTCTGCTACTCTATTTGCTTCTCTATATTGATTAGAAATAGTAAAACTAATGCTGCTAAGCAATTTTAATAACTCATCCAAATAATCCCACAAATACCAAACCCTGTATAAACAATTTGTTAATCAGTTTACCACTACTTTTGAATCACACTCAATCTCTACTTGTTGAAAACCCATCTCTTTACATAGCTCCACGCCAATCATGACGGCACGCAATTCCGCTTTATTGTTTATTCTATAACCATATGTAACAAAATAACCAGTAACCAAAATTACCATAATGATCCCAAATCACTCCCTACCTCCACAAGGTCCCGAATTACCAAAACAACTCCTATCTACCTTGAGTTTTACCTAACCAATAGCATGTTTCCTCCAAGAAACTAAAATAGTTGGTTTACTCACCTTAGAACACATAGGCAACTCTAAAGCTTTGAGAAGTTCATAGTCTGTTTTGCTTAGCTTTGAAACTTTAACAATTTCTTCAGCTGGAAAACGTAATCAAACATTTATTACAAGCCATACTTCCTTCGTATATTCTTGAATCCCTTCCATAGTGCCTTGCATTGACGTCCCTATAGCTTCCATGTTATCAAGCTTGGTAATAGCCCAATTAAGATTCCACGTTGTGAAACATATTTTGCACATGTTAACCATATATTAACTCGTCCGCCATGATTGTGCCTCCATGTAGTGCACTCCCAAGACCAAAGAAGCCCACTTCCAAACTACTTTAGTAATATTACCAAAGTTGAGCACATGATCAAGTGTTTCCACTTGTCTTTTATGACAACAATCGCAAAGTGAAACTAGACCAACCCCTATTGATCTCACCTTAGTATCCAAACTTAAACAATTAAACTTAGCTTTCCACATACAAACAGAAACTTAGCTTGTTAGATATTTATTCCATTTCCATTTTATCCAAGGAATCTCTGGACTCCTCAATCTTACAATATCCCAGGCACTTGAAGTAGAGAATTCTCCATTATCATTTAGCTTCCATATGATCATATAACTTCTTTCTTTTTTGGCCCTTGTGGTTTGCAACTTCTACTACCTTCATCTCAACCACTAGCCCTTTAAGATATGTGAAATCCCAGCCATCTTCAATCCAACACGTAAAATTTGGCTCATCAGCTGGGGTGGCCCATGGCTTGAGGCTTGTGCAAAGCCCCATTTCGAGGCATTCGCTCGAACTTGAGCTGACTACTTAAATAAAAAAATGACAGCAAAAAAATTATAGGCATATAGTTAAGGTAGCTATAAAGCTGCCTCGATCAACAGGCCATTGGCAGTAGATTTTCTATTTGTTTAATAGTTGCCTTAAATCGGTAACTATGAAAAACTCAGCTCGACTCGAGCTCGAAAAAAATTGGCTCCATTTTACTCGAGCCTCCAAAACATGCTCACTTGAAGGGCCAATTGTTAGAAATTGAAGAGCATAAGTTCACTTAACACTCAAACTCAAGAAAAGTAGTGGAGGAAATATATGTTATTTTTTACTATCACTTCAACTTGACTTGATTTTCAAATGGCTAAATTACAAGAGTATATATAGGATGTTTCCAAATTGAACCTAGTCTAGTACATGTATCAATATTTAATTGCATACTTTCCCTCTACCTAAGTGCATGAATAATACCAATGGACATACATGTACTCTCATTAATTCATGCATTAAAACATTACAACACTAATCTAGGTATTTATGGATTATTCTAGAAATGAATCTAGTTTATTAATTCAACACCCTCTCTTAAACTTGATTCATTATGCCAAAGAACATCCGCAACTTTTGAAAAATGTCAATATTTAAGGGCTTGGTGAAAATATCTGCAACTTGGTCTTGAGACTTCACACAAACTCAAGCTTCACTTCTTTCTTAGATATGCACTCTCGTATAAAATGATATTTCGTATGAATATGTTTACTCCTTTCATGAAACATTGGGTTTTGGCAAATGCGAGAGCGGACTTATTATCAATAAAAAATCTCTGTTGGGCCTTTTTGTAGTTGATTGAGCTCCCCGTCAAACTCCCAAGTGAAATTGCATAACAAACACAAGAAGTAGCTGCAACATATTCTGCTTTACACATAGAAAGAGTCACAATAGGTTGCTCCTTAGAATTCCGAGTAAATGCCATATTTCCCATAAAGAAAATAAACCCAGTAATGCTTTTTCGATCATCAATATCACCGGTCCAATCACTATCACAATAGCCAACAAACTTGAAATCTTGAGAAGATGTATAGAAAACCAAAGTCAAATGTACCATTAATGTAACGAAGTATTCTTTAAATGAAAAGTAGTAGGAGTTTCCATGAAGCAACTTATAATTCCAACTCAAAAAGAATATTCAGTCTTGTACAAAGTTAAATACCTCAAGCTTCTAACAAGGCTCTTGAAAAATGTGGGATTGATCTTCTCTCCATCTCTTTGCTTAGATAATTTAATGTCAAATTCAACGGGGGGTGCTTACTGGCTTGCAATTCGCCATTTTGAACCTTTTAAAAATTTCTTTTTCATAACCTTCTTGAGAGATAAAGATTCTATCATCTCTTTGTTTCACCTCAAGCCAAGATAGTAGGACAATAATCCAATGTCCGTCATCTCAAATTCTCTAGCCATAGCTTTCTTGAATTCTTCAAACATCTTTAGATTATTTCCTGTCAAAATCAAGTCATCCACATACAAACTGTTGACATTCAAACTCCGATCTAATAAAAACAGTTCACTAATCCCACCTCAGTTAAATGTGAGTTTGGTCCTTACTATCAGGTCGGATAATCCCGCTGTTATCTCAAAAAAATATCATGATTACCCCATGTCACATCACCCTATCAATCAGATACACTTGCTACAGGTGACATCATCAACGCCCAGAACAATCAATCCTAAGTCCTCAACCTCCACCCCTTGCAAGTCATCATTACCTGGGGAAAATATTGATACATGGCCACCGGCCTCATCAACCAATCACAAGAGAATCCGGCGACCCGAGTTCCGAGCTCGGTACTGTTGCTGATTTAACTGATTTGATGTAATGTCGACTGAAACTGTGTATAAATAGTTGAATAGGACTCTTGTAAAGGGCAAATGATTTCATACAACAACTCAAGGCAAGTGATTTCATACAACAACTCAAGGTATAATTACACTATCTAAACATATTTTGTGGTTTTTTTTTACGATTAGTCTTGCTAATTTTGACGTCAACAGTTTGGCGCTAGAAGGAGGGCCCTAATTGTGAAAAATAGTCTTATTCTCTTCACAAAATTCGAGAGCCATGAGTCGTAGCTCAAGTTCTAGAAACTCATTTCACACCCACCCTGATGAAACGAATACACCACCAAGTTCTCCATGACGCAGGACCTCAAACGACCACCATGAGGGAAACCTGTACCAGCCATCCATGCAACTCCCGGGGAGTGCATAAGCCAAATTTATGGGAATTCGAGCTCATTCCATTAGGCTCACGGACCAGGATCGAAGGAGGAGAACCCGTCGAAGAACTAGAAGGAGTTCAAGTCTGTGCCAAGGACCCAACAAAAGAGCTCAAAGTCGGGCGCGAGCTGCAGCCATCCACCCGAAATGAAATTGTGGCCTTCCTTAGGCAAAACCTTGATATCTTCGACTAGAATCATGGGAACATGAGAGGAATAAACCCCAACATCACATGCCACAAATTACAGGTGGATCTTTCAGTTCGGCCAAAGCAGCAAAAATGACGACCTCTGAACCCTGAAAGATATGAAACACTCGACAAGGAAGTGCAAAAACTGTTGCATAACGGTTTTCTCCATGAGGCCAAATACCCAAAGTGGGTTGCAAATCCGGTCCTTGTGAAAAAACACAACGGAGATTGGAAGGTATACATAGACTTCACCGACCTCTACAAAGCATGCCCAAAAGACAGTTTTCCTTTGACAAGAATAGATCAAATGGTAGACGCCACTACCGAATATGAACTACTCAGCTTCATGGACACGTATTGCGGATATAACCAGATACCAATGTACGGCCCAGATCAAGAACATGCCTCATTTGTAACTAATCGAGGTCTTTACTGCTACAGAGTAATGCCATTTGGTCTCAAAAACGCTGGTGCGACCAACCAACGACTAGTGAATTTCATGTTTTCCCAACAGATCGGAAAAACAATGGAAGTGTATGTTGACGATATGCTGGTCAAAAGCATCAAGGCCAAGGATCACTGTCAGCACCTGACCAAGATGTTTGATATACTGAGAAAGTATGGAATAAAGTTGAACCCAAAGAAATGCGCTTTTGGGGTCAGCTCTGGAAGATTCCTAGGTTACATTGTGAACAATCAAGGAATCGAGGCAAATCCTGAAAAAATATAAGCTGTCATCCAAATGAGGCCTCCAACTAAATCTAGAGAGGTACAAAGTTTAACCGAAAGGATTGCCGCCCTCGGCCGGTTCATCTCCAAGTCAAACCCTTCTTTAACACGTTACGAGAAGGAAAGAAGTTCGAATGGACCAAAGAATGCCAGGACGCCTTTAACGAGCTAAAGAGACAACTAGCTCAGCCTCCGTTGCTTTCAAAACCTAAGACCAGCGAGGTCCTGAAGCTCTATTAATCTATTTCAGAACACGCCATTAGTGCGGTTCTAACCCAAGAAGAGAACAGTATTCAACACCCAGTCTATTACATAAGCAAGGCGCTTCACGAAGTCGAGCTCAGATATTTACCTGTAGAGAAACTGGCATTCACCCTGCTGATGGTCGCACGAAAACTAAGGCCTTGTTTCTTGGAACACCCCATTGAGGTCCTCACCAACTCTCCATTAAGGCAAACACTACAAAGACTCGACACTTCAGGTCGGACGGTAAAATGGGCAGTCGAGTTTGGATAATTCGACATCAAATACACGTCACGTTCCTCCATCAAGGGCCAAGCACTCGTTGACTTTGTCTCTGAGTTCTGCAACATCCCAATCGAGGAACTACAAGAAGAAACCCCATGGAGACTTTATGTCGACGGTTCATCCACCGGAGAACGATTTGCGATAGGCGTCGTATTAATCAACCCTAAACATCGCATATTCTGTGAAGCCTTGTCATTTGACTTTAAAGCCTCAGACAATGAGGCAGAGTACAAAGCCCTACTCCATACGCAGGCCGATCTAAGGTTATAAGTGCTGCGACCCTTAGTGGACATTCTTCCTAAGGAATCTTACAAAGTCCTGCTAAATACGCAGGCCGATCTAAGGCTGTACGTGTTACCCTTAATGGACATTCCTCGTAAGGAATCTTACAAAGCCATGCTCCATACACAGGCCGATCTAAACTCATCAGTGCTGCGACCCTTAGTGGACATTCATCCTAAAGAATCTTACAAAGCCCTGCTATATACGCAGGCTGATCTAAGGCTGTACGTGTTACCCTTAGTAGACATTCCTCCTAAGGAATCTTACAAAGCCCTGCTATATACGCGAGCCGATCTAAGGCTGTACGTGCTACCCTTAGTGGACATTCTTCCTAAGGAATCTTACAAAGCCCTGTTACTTACGCAGGCCGATCTAAGGCTGTACGTGTTACCCGTAGTGAACATTCCTCCTAAGGAATCTTACTAAGACCTGCTACTTACGCAGGCTGATCTAAAACTGTACGTATTACCCTTAGTGGACATTCCTCCTAAAAAATCTTACAAAATCCTGCTACATACGCAGGCCGATCTAAGGTCGTAAATGCTGCAACCTTTAACGAAAATTCCTATTTGCAAATTCTACAAAGCCCAGCAGCATGTGCAGGCCGATCTAGGTTCGCATGACTTACGAGTTCTGTCACATACGCTGACTAGAAGACATTCCATCATTAAAAATTCATGAAAGGATTAAATAAGCAATAAAATTTAAACCCCACAAGAAAAAGAAAACATGCATTTTCATAAGCATTCAAAATAGAGTACGACTCATCTTCAAGTATAAACAAAATATCCATAAAGTTTAAACAAACTCATCACAAATCCAAAAAATGTCCTAAGAAGAGCTAGGGGGAGGGAGGTCTTCACGAGAAGCAACATCATTTTCATCAGTAGGAGAAATTCGAACCCCTATCGCTTCTGACAAACGTTGAAACTCTTCCTTCTGCTCTTCCACAGTCTCCTCAAGGAAACCCACATCGAACCTAGCCTCTCTCTACGAATGTGTTTTACTACTTCCTCCAGAGCCACGACGTAAGCATCCTGAGCAAAAGCGTCAAACTCGGAGGACGACCTCCAAGTCTCCACTGCCCTCGCAACCCTAGATTTAGCCTCATCAAATCTACGCATCGCCTCTCTTGCTCTCTCATTTACCTCCTGTACCTTCTCCATAGCCTCCTCAGTCCAAACTCTCTCTTCCTCAATCCTCTTCTTCTCAGCCTCAGCCCTATGACCGGCCTACTCCCTCAGAGCTCTAATCTCTCCCATCCACTTCTCTTTCATCTCCAGCCTCGAGTTCAGCTCAAACCCCATCGTGTTAAGCTTCTCCTCGTATTCATTTTTCTTTTATTGCAAACTGAGCTCTCCTAACCTCCATGTTGTTATACAAATTCAAGGCCTGATCCTTGGCCTCCATCAGTTTGTCGAGCTCAGATTTCACTTACATTAAAATCCATAAGTTAAGCACCTCGCAAATATGTAAATCATCAAATAAAATGAAGTAAGGAAAATACCTTATCAGCTACGGTCATCATGTACAGGATAGAGCGATGGTCGTGGAGTTGAGCAGTTACTAGGGCTTCGCCTATGGGCATCTCATTAAGGAAGCCCTACTCGTTTTCATCCCAACTCCTGGTAAGCAAGTTTGCAGAATCACGTAGAGGTGGGGGAAATGCAGCAGTAACCTCCCTCGATGGAGATGGAGCTCGCAAGTAATCCAGGAAGATCGCTGGACGGTGGCCTAGCAAACTGTCCAGTGATGGCCTCTATAAGTCCGGGCATCTCTTATGCACCCTTGTCGAGCTAGTCGAAGCGGAAGCAGGTGCCGCAGGAGATGGTGAGGTATGAGCTGGAGACGGCAAAGTGATGGCCACCGAAGGAGAAGAGCTCAACGCAGGATCAGCTTCAGGGACCCTTGGTGCGATCGACGTACCAGTACGGTTCCTCTTCAAGGGGACCTCATCCTTCACTTCCTCAGAATAGCTTTCATCCCGTTTTGGGACATCCCTCTTCCTGGCCTTCGCTGCGGTCGCAACTTTCGCCGCCTTGTACCCAACATTTCTGAATTGTGAGCTATAAACAAAAAAGTATGTCAGTACTCAACTCTAACAAATATCACCTCAATAAACCAATCAAAACCGACCTGAACTGGTCGAAATCGATGTAGACACTGCGACGATGGAAGGCCTCGGCACCCTAGTTTGAATCAAGCCGGCTTGAAAAAGGTTGGAATTTGAGAGCAAAAATTTGCAAGATCTCTGTTTCTTCGGCAATGCACGAATTGCTTCTGCTCGCCTCTGAGTGTCTTTCCTCAGTGTAGGCCTCTTGTAATCTGCACAGTAACATGATATCAATTAGAGCCGCTCAAAATACAATCTAGGTCAAAACACCAAGAGGCAGTTACTTACATAACGAGTGATAAAGCGCTACGACCACGTCGTCCCTATTCACCTAGGCAGAATGAAACTGCCACTCCCTCGACACATAGAACCATTCTTCCTTCCATTTCTTAATCGAGAAGGGGGTGTCTAAAACCAAAGAACCTCCCGTCCTTGGCCTAACACTTGTGTACCACCAACTCGAGTTCTTCCCATCCTCATTAAAGCAAATAAAAAGTTGAACTGCTCAACCGTAAGCTCAGGGTTACCTAATCTATCCCACAAAATAAGCGTGGCGATCAGAGTCCGTCACCCATTTGGGCATAACTGGGTCGGAGCTACGCTCCAAGAAGACAAGAACTTACGGATAACCCTAGGAATAGGTACGGAATATCAAATTTTGCCCTCCAACTAGCTAACATATCACCTGTAACTACCGACATGTAAGAACCAACCCCCCACTCCAACTGATTGTTCCCTTCACCACCCATAGGGGAACCCACCTCCTCGTCTATCCTATCTCCCCCCATCTCCCCAGGACGAGCCAAAGTAATGAGGTTAGCAACAAAAATGGCAGCAGGAGTAAAAATCTCTCTACACCCGAAGACGAACTAGAAGTAGAAGGGACGGATTCTTCCTGTTGATTTCTCCAAGATTGAACCCTCGACTCGTCCGAACTCATGGAAAAGAACAAAACAAATGGACTAATTGAAGAAGCGAAGGAATACCTGGGAACTCGAAAGACGACCTTACTAAGCGAAGGTGGAAAGACGTATCTGTAAAATTTGCCCACTGCCCCAGAGAGAAAATTCACAGCATGAAATGGTTAAATGAAAAGGCAAATGGGAAATTAGAAAGGGGAGGAAGGCCAACGGTCTTGGATCTGGGCCGCCTATTGAAAAAGGGAGGGAAAAATCAATGGCCCAAAAGCCCTGTGGCCGTAAAACTTCCCAAGGAAGTAACCATAAGTGCTGTACAACTCATCCCAGCTGAAACTATGACACTTGGTACTACAATAATTGGCCGACGATTGTATAGGTTTTGGAATGTTAGCGAGGCTGCAAGAGTGAGTACGAGAGTCGAGACAACGTTATGCACTTTAGTGTAGGTGTTTATGGTTATTTAGTGGATTGGATCTTGTTGAGCTAAGAAATAAAACAATAAAATGGGTAATTGGACCAAAAATTAAAAAATTAGAAATGAAACAAATTATTAGGTCAAAAATTTGAATTTAGAAATTGTTAATTTATTAATTCGTTTAGAAAAATTAAAATTAAAATAATTTGATTTACTCAATATAAAAAAAATAGAAAATTTCGATTTTTATTCGGTTCTTCGGTTCTTGGTCTAGTACCGAGAACTGAATCGTACCCATCGGTTCTCAATTCAGATACCCGTTCGGGTATTTAATTTGACAATAACCGTTAGGTTCGGTTCAATTCGGTTCGGTCGGTTCGGTTCGGGAGATTTGCCCAGCCCTATTTTTCTCTATCCAATTGGAATTCTTAAAAATTGCCCAAAAAAAAAATGTTCTTTCTATTTTTTGGTAACCTTACAACTGTCACTCAAAGCTGTAATCAAACAAACGGTATATTTTACCTGATTACTTGAAGGCAGAAGAGGTAAAAATGTAACAAAAATAGAATTACACCATAAAGTATATGTTATTCGCCATAAAATTAGAATAGACTAAAATAATTATTTTTTGTCACTTCATTTATTATTTCTCAATGTTCCGACTATTCATGAAAAGTGAGACTTAATAATAATAACAAGCACATCACAGACTTAAAATATGTTTATATTTGTTAAGAATTAAAATCTATATTTTAATTTAAGTTAAAGTGAATAATTAATTTCATTATATTTAATGGGATCCATAACTGTCCAAACACATTTAAAAAAAAAAAACTTTATTCAATCACCTCTCACTTATAGCGGTGGAATACCATGGAAACAAATCCAACAAAACAAACATAAGAACCAAATAACCATAAAGGCACTAACCAAGCAAATAAAGCTGACACATCAGCCTCACTATTATTGTCTAATGTTGGAAAAACTAAGTTTAGCCATATGAATAATACCTTTTAATGAATTTGGTATTTGATCTTAGTGCATGTACCTCATCGTGAGACTATCCGTCCCTTGTCGGGCTAGAAAGTCTGCTACTCTATTTGCTTCTCTATATTGATTAGAAATAGTAAAACTAATGCTGCTAAGCAATTTTAATAACTCATCCAAATAATCCCACAAATACCAAACCCTGTATAAACAATTTGTTAATCAGTTTACCACTACTTTTGAATCACACTCAATCTCTACTTGTTGAAAACCCATCTCTTTACATAGCTCCACGCCAATCATGACGGCACGCAATTCCGCTTTATTGTTTATTCTATAACCATATGTAACAAAATAACCAGTAACCAAAATTACCATAATGATCCCAAATCACTCCCTACCTCCACAAGGTCCCGAATTACCAAAACAACTCCTATCTACCTTGAGTTTTACCTAACCAATAGCATGTTTCCTCCAAGAAACTAAAATAGTTGGTTTACTCACCTTAGAACACATAGGCAACTCTAAAGCTTTGAGAAGTTCATAGTCTGTTTTGCTTAGCTTTGAAACTTTAACAATTTCTTCAGCTGGAAAACGTAATCAAACATTTATTACAAGCCATACTTCCTTCGTATATTCTTGAATCCCTTCCATAGTGCCTTGCATTGACGTCCCTATAGCTTCCATGTTATCAAGCTTGGTAATAGCCCAATTAAAATTCCACGTTGTGAAACATATTTTGCACATGTTAACCATATATTAACTCGTCCACCATGATTGTGCCTCCATGTAGTGCACTCCCAAGACCAAAGAAGCCCACTTCCAAACTACTTTAGTAATATTACCAAAGTTGAGCACATGATCAAGTGTTTCCACTTGTCTTTTATGACAACAATCGCAAAGTGAAACTAGACCAACCCCTATTGATCTCACCTTAGTATCCAAACTTAAACAATTAAACTTAGCTTTCCACATACAAACAGAAACTTAGCTTGTTAGATATTTATTCCATTTCCATTTTATCCAAGGAATCTCTGGACTCCTCAATCTTACAATATCCCAGGCACTTGAAGTAGAGAATTCTCCATTATCATTTAGCTTCCATATGATCATATAACTTCTTTCTTTTTTGGCCCTTGTGGTTTGTAACTTCTACTACCTTCATCTCAACCACTAGCCCTTTAAGATATGTGAAATCCCAGCCATCTTCAATCCAACACGTAAAATTTGGCTCATCAGCTGGGGTGGCCCATGGCTTGAGGCTTGTGCAAAGCCCCATTTCGAGGCATTGGCTCGAACTTGAGCTGACTACTTAAATAAAAAAATGACAGCAAAAAAATTATAGGCATATAGTTAAGGCAGCTATAAAGCTGCCTCGATCAACAGGCCATTGGCAGTAGATTTTCTATTTGTTTAATAGTTGCCTTAAATCGGTAACTATGAAAAACTCAGCTCGACTCGAGCTCGAAAAAAATTGGCTCCATTTTACTCGAGCCTCCAAAACATGCTCACTTGAAGGGCCAATTGTTAGAAATTGAAGAGCATAAGTTCACTTAACACTCAAACTCAAGAAAAGTAGTGGAGGAAATATATGTTATTTTTTACTATCACTTCAACTTGACTTGATTTTCAAATGGCTAAATTACAAGAGTATATATAGGATGTTTCCAAATTGAACCTAGTCTAGTACATGTATCAATATTTAATTGCGTACTTTCCCTCTACCTAAGTGCATGAATAATACCAATGGACATACATGTACTCTCATTAATTCATGCATTAAAACATTACAACACTAATCTAGGTATTTATGGATTATTCTAGAAATGAATCTAGTTTATTAATTCAACACCCTCTCTTAAACTTGATTCATTATGCCAAAGAACATCCGCAACTTTTGAAAAATGTCAATATTTAAGGGCTTGGTGAAAATATCTGCAACTTGGTCTTGAGACTTCACACAAACTCAAGCTTCACTTCTTTCTTAGATATGCACTCTCGTATAAAATGATATTTCGTATGAATATGTTTACTCCTTTCATGAAACATTGGGTTTTGGCAAATGCGAGAGCGGA
This sequence comes from Olea europaea var. sylvestris, assembly GCF_002742605.1. Classification (NCBI taxonomy): domain Eukaryota; kingdom Viridiplantae; phylum Streptophyta; class Magnoliopsida; order Lamiales; family Oleaceae; genus Olea; species Olea europaea. The sequence goes on along the minus strand of NW_019248217.1, from coordinate 52,422 downwards.
CTTATTATCAATAAAAAATCTCTGTTGGACCTTTTTGTAGTTGATTGAGCTCCCCGTCAAACTCCCAAGTGAAATTGCATAACAAACACAAGAAGTAGCTGCGACATATTCTGCTTTACACATAGAAAGAGTCACAATAGGTTGCTCCTTAGAATTCCGAGTAAATGCCATATTTCCCATAAAGAAAATAAACCCAGTAATGCTTTTTCGATCATCAATATCACCGGTCCAATCACTATCACAATAGCCAACAAACTTGAAATCTTGAGAAGATGTATAGAAAACCAAAGTCAAATGTACCATTAATGTAACGAAGTATTCTTTAAATGAAAAGTAGTAGGAGTTTCCATGAAGCAACTTATAATTCCAACTCAAAAAGAATATTCAGTCTTGTACAAAGTTAAATACCTCAAGCTTCTAACAAGGCTCTTGAAAAATGTGGGATTGATCTTCTCTCCATCTCTTTGCTTAGATAATTTAATGTCAAATTCAACGGGGGGTGCTTACTGGCTTGCAATTCGCCATTTTGAACCTTTTAAAAATTTCTTTTTCATAACCTTCTTGAGAGATAAAGATTCTATCATCTCTTTGTTTCACCTCAAGCCAAGATAGTAGGACAATAATCCAATGTCCGTCATCTCAAATTCTCTAGCCATAGCTTTCTTGAATTCTTCAAACATCTTTAGATTATTTCCTGTCAAAATCAAGTCATCCACATACAAACTGTTGACATTCAAACTCCGATCTAATAAAAACAGTTCACTAATCCCACCTCAGTTAAATGTGAGTTTGGTCCTTACTATCAGGTCGGATAATCCCGCTGTTATCTCAAAAAAATATCATGATTACCCCATGTCACATCACCCTATCAATCAGATACACCTGCTACAGGTGACATCATCAACGCCCAGAACAATCAATCCTAAGTCCTCAACCTCCACCCCTTGCAAGTCATCATTACCTGGGGAAAATATTGATACATGGCCACCGGCCTCATCAACCAATCACAAGAGAATCCGACGACCCGAGTTTCGAGCTCGGTACTGTTGCTGATTTAACTGATTTGATGTAATGTCGACTGAAACTGTGTATAAATAGTTGAATAGGACTCTTGTAAAGGGCAAATGATTTCATACAACAACTCAAGGCAAGTGATTTCATACAACAACTCAAGGTATAATTACACTATTTAAACATATTTTGTGGTTTTTTTTTCTTAAAGTTGGCTTACGATTAGTCTTGCTAATTTTGACGTCAACAGTTTGGCGCTAGAAGGAGGGCCCTAATTGTGAGAAATAGTCTTATTCTCTTCACAAAATTCGAGAGCCATGAGTCGTAGCTCAAGTTCTAGAAACTCATTTCACACCCACCCTGATGAAACGAATACACCACCAAGTTCTCCATGACGCAGGACCTCAAACGACCACCACGAGGGAAACCTGTACCAGCCATCCATGCAACTCCCGGGGAGTGCATAAGCCAAATTTATGGGAATTCGAGCTCATTCCATTAGGCTCACGGACCAGGATCGAAGGAGGAGAACCCGTCGAAGAACTAGAAGGAGTTCAAGTCTGTGCCAAGGACCCAACAAAAGAGCTCAAAGTCGGGCGCGAGCTGCAGCCATCCACCCGAAATGAAATTGTGGCCTTCCTTAGGCAAAACCTTGATATCTTCGCCTAGAATCATGGGAACATGAGAGGAATAAACCCCAACATCGCATGCCACAAATTACAGGTGGATCTTTCAGTTCGGCCAAAGCAGCAAAAATGACGACCTCTGAACCCTGAAAGATATGAAACACTCGAAAAGGAAGTGCAAAAACTGTTGCATAACGGTTTTCTCCATGAGGCCAAATACCCAAAGTGGGTTGCAAATCCGGTCCTTGTGAAAAAACACAACGGAGATTGGAAGGTATACATAGACTTCACTGACCTCTACAAAGCATGCCCAAAAGGCAGTTTTCCTTTGACAAGAATAGATCAAATGGTAGACGCCACTACCGAATATGAACTACTCAGCTTCATGGACACGTATTGCGGATATAACCAGATACCAATGTACGGCCCAAATCAAGAACATGCCTCATTTGTAACTAATCGAGGTCTTTACTGCTACAGAGTAATGCCATTTGGTCTTAAAAACGCTAGTGCGACCAACCAACGACTAGTGAATTTCATGTTTTCCCAACAGATCGAAAAAACAATGGAAGTGTATGTTGACGATATGCTGGTCAAAAGCATCAAGGCCAAGGATCACTGTCAGCACCTGACCAAGATGTTTGATATACTGAGAAAGTATGGAATAAAGTTGAACCCAAAGAAATGCGCTTTTGGGGTCAGCTCTGGAAGATTCCTAGGTTACATTGTGAACAATCAAGGAATCGAGGCAAATCCTGAAAAAATATAAGCTGTCATCCAAATGAGGCCTCCAACTAAATCTAGAGAGGTACAAAGTTTAACCGAAAGGATTGCCGCCCTCGGCCGGTTCATCTCCAAGTCAAACCCTTCTTTAACACGTTACGAGAAGGAAAGAAGTTCGAATGGACCAAAGAATGCCAGGACGCCTTTAACGAGCTAAAGAGACAACTAGCTCAGCCTCCGTTGCTTTCAAAACCTAAGACCGGCGAGGTCCTGAAGCTCTATTAATCTATTTCAGAACACGCCATTAGTGCGGTTCTAACCCAAGAAGAGAACAGTGTTCAACACCCAGTCTATTACATAAGCAAGGCGCTTCACGAAGTCGAGCTCAGATATTTACCTGTAGAGAAACTGGCATTCACCCTGCTGATGGTCGCACGAAAACTAAGGCCTTGTTTCTTGGAACACCCCATTGAGGTCCTCACCAACTCTCCATTAAGGCAAACACTACAAAGACTCGACACTTCAGGTCGGACGGTAAAATGGGCAGTCGAGTTTGGATAATTCGACATCAAATACACGTCACGTTCCTCCATCAAGGGCCAAGCACTCGTTGACTTTGTCTCTGAGTTCTGCAACATCCCAATCGAGGAACTACAAGAAGAAACCCCATGGAGACTTTATGTCGACGGTTCATCCACCGGAGAACGATTTGCGATAGGCGTCGTATTAATCAACCCTAAACATCGCATATTCTGTGAAGCCTTGTCATTTGACTTTAAAGCCTCAGACAATGAGGCAGAGTACAAAGCCCTGCTCCATACGCAGGCCGATCTAAGGTTATAAGTGCTGCGACCCTTAGTGGACATTCTTCCTAAGGAATCTTACAAAGTCCTGCTAAATACGCAGGCCGATCTAAGGCTGTACGTGTTATCCTTAATGGATATTCCTCGTAAGGAATCTTACAAAGCCATGCTCCATACACAGGCCGATCTAAACTCATCAGTGCTGCGACCCTTAGTGGACATTCATCCTAAAGAATCTTACAAAGCCCTGCTATATACGCAGGCTGATCTAAGGCTGTACGTGTTACCCTTAGTAGACATTCCTCCTAAGGAATCTTACAAAGCCCTGCTATATACGCGAGCCGATCTAAGGCTGTACGTGCTACCCTTAGTGGACATTCTTCCTAAGGAATCTTACAAAGCCCTGTTACTTACGCAGGCCGATCTAAGGCTGTACGTGTTACCCGTAGTGAACATTCCTCCTAAGGAATCTTACTAAGACCTGCTACTTACGCAGGCTGATCTAAAACTGTACGTATTACCCTTAGTGGACATTCCTCCTAAAAAATCTTACAAAATCCTACTACATACGCAGGCCGATCTAAGGTCGTAAATGCTACAACCTTTAACGAAAATTCCTATTTGCAAATTCTACAAAGCCCAGCAGCATGTGCAGGCCGATCTAGGTTCGCATGACTTACGAGTTCTGTCACATACGCTGACTAGAAGACATTCCATCATTAAAAATTCACGAAAGGATTAAATAAGCAATAAAATTTAAACCCCACAAGAAAAAGAAAACATACATTTTCATAAGCATTCAAAATAGAGTACGACTCATCTTCAAGTATAAACAAAATATCCATAAAGTTTAAACAAACTCATCACAAATCCAAAAAATGTCCTAAGAAGAGCTAGGGGAAGGGAGGTCTTCACGAGAAGCAACATCATTTTCATCAGTAGGAGAAATTCGAACCCCTATCGCTTCTGACAAACGTTGAAACTCTTCCTTCTGCTCTTCCACAGCCTCCTCAAGGAAACCCACATCGAACCTAGCCTCTCTCTACGAATGTGTTTTACTACTTCCTCCAGAGCCACGACGTAAGCATCCTGAGCAAAAGCGTCAAACTCGGAGGACGACCTCCAAGTCTCCACTGCCCTCGCAACCCTAGATTTAGCCTCATCAAATCTACGCATCGCCTCTCTTGCTCTCTCATTTACCTCCTGTACCTTCTCCATAGCCTCCTCAGTCCAAACTCTCTCTTCCTCAATCCTCTTCTTCTCAGCCTCAGCCCTATGACCGGCCTACTCCCTCAGAGCTCTAATCTCTCCCATCCACTTCTCTTTCATCTCCAGCCTCGAGTTCAGCTCAAACCCCATCGTGTTAAGCTTCTCCTCGTATTCATTTTTCTTTTATTGCAAACTGAGCTCTCCTAACCTCCATGTTGTTATACAAATTCAAGGCCTGATCCTTGGCCTCCATCAATTTGTCGAGCTCAGATTTCACTTACATTAAAATCCATAAGTTAAGCACCTCGCAAATATGTAAATCATCAAATAAAATGAAGTAAGGAAAATACCTTATCAGCTACGGTCATCATGTACAGGATAGAGCGATGGTCGTGGAGTTGAGAAGTTACTAGGGCTTCGCCTATGGGCATCTCATTAAGGAAGCCCAACTCGCTTTCATCCCAACTCCTGGTAAGCAAGTTTGCAGAATCACGTAGAGGTGGGGGAAATGCAGCAGTAACCTCCCTCGATGGAGATGGAGCTCGCAAGTAATCCAGGAAGATCTCTGGACGGTGGCCTAGCAAACTGTCCAGTGATGGCCTCTATAAGTCCGGGCATCTCTTATGCACCCTTGTCGAGCTAGTCGAAGCGAAAGCAGGTGCCGCAGGAGATGGTGAGGTATGAGCTGGAGACGGCAAAGTGATGGCCACCGAAGGAGAAGAGCTCAACGCAGGATCAGCTTCAGGGACCCTTGGTGCGATCGACGTACCAGTACGGTTCCTCTTCAAGGGGACCTCATCCTTCACTTCCTCAGAATAGCTTTCATCCCATTTTGGGACGTCCCTCTTCTTGGCCTTCGCTGCGGTCGCAACTTTCGCCGCCTTGTACCCAACATTTCTGAATTGTGAGCTGTAAACAAAAAAGTATGTCAGTACTCAACTCTAACAAATATCACCTCAATAAACGAATCAAAACCGACCTGAACTGGTCGAAATGGATGTAGACACTGCGACGGTGGAAGGCCTCGGCACCCTAGTTTGAATCAAGCCGGCTTGAAAAATGTTGGAATTTGAGAGCAAAAATTTGCAAGATCTCTGTTTCTTCGGCAATGCACGAATTGCTTCTGCTCGCCTCTGAGTGTCTTTCCTCAGTGTAGGCCTCTTGTAATCTGCACAGTAACATGATATCAATTAGAGCCGCTCAAAATACAATCTAGGTCAAAACACCAAGAGGCAGTTACTTACATAACGAGTGATAAAGCGCTACGACCACGTCGTCCCTATTCACCTAGGCAGAATGAAACTGCCACTCCCTCGACACATAGAACCATTCTTCCTTCCATTTCTTAATCGAGAAGGGGGTGTCTAAAACCAAAGAACCTCCCGTCCTTGGCCTAACACTTGTGTACCACCAACTCGAGTTCTTCCCATCCTCATTAAAGCAAATAAAAAGTTGAACTGCTCAACCGTAAGCTCAGGGTTACCTAATCTATCCCACAAAATAAGCGTGGCGATCAGAGTCCGTCACCCATTTGGGCATAACTGGGTCGGAGCTACGCTCCAAGAAGACAAGAACTTACGGATAACCCTAGGAATAGGTAATCTCAGCCCAGCTTGAAAGATGGCAGAATTCAATGCGACACATCCCATAGGAGAAGCGTCAGTACGGTCAGATGGTTCAGGGATTATCATAATTACCCAACTCAAAATATCATATTTTGCCCTCCAAATAGCTAATATATCACCTGTAACTACCGACCTATAAGAACCAGTCCCCCACTCCAACTGATCGTTCCCTTCACTACCCATAGGGGAACCCACCTCCTCGTCTATCCTATCTCCCCCCATCTCCCCAGGACGAGCCAAAGTAATGAGGTTAGCAACAAAAATGGCAGCAGGAGTAAAAATCTCTCTACACCCGAAGACGAACTAGAAGTAGAAGGGACGGATTCTTCCTGTTGATTTCCCCAAGATTGAACCCTCGACTCGTCCGAACTCATGGAAAAGAACAAAACAAATGGACTAATTGAAGAAGCGAAGGAATACCTGGGAACTCGAAAGACGACCTTACTCAAACGACAGACAAGGTGTGCTCAGAATTCCTTGGTGCTTTGAGAGAAAACAGGGTAAAGTAAAACGACAAAATGAAAAACCATTGAATATTTAAAAGGAGGGAAGATCTACGGTTGAAATGTCTCCTGGGCAAAACGACACAGTATCAGTAAACTTATCAAAGAAGCTATCTAAAAATGTCATATAGCTCATCCCTACCCAGGCATGACACTTGGCATAATAATAATTACTTTTCTTGAAAAAAGAAACCGTGAAGTCAAAAGGGCAGCCCCCCTTACAGAAAAACTGATTTGGGGGGTAACTGTTGACATTTTTTGATCTAATAAAAACAGTTTGCTAACCCCACCTCAGTTAAATGTGAGTTCGGTCCTTACTCCCAGGTTGGACAATCCCGCCGTTATCTCAGAAAAATATCATGATTACCCTCTGTCACATCACCCTATCAATCAAATACACTTGCCAGATGTGACATTATCACCGCCCGGAACAACCAATCATAAGTCATCAACCTCCAGCCCCTTGCAGGTCACCATTACCTGGGGAAAACATTGACACATGGTCACCGGCCTCATCGATCAATCACAAGAGAATCCGGCGACCCGAGTTCCGAGCTCGGTACTGTTGCTGATTTGACTGATTTGATGTAATGTCGGTTGAAACTGTGTATAAATAGTTGAAAAGGACTCTTGTAAAGGGCAAATGATTTCATACAACAACTCAAGGCATAATTACACTCTCTAAATATATTTTGTGGTCTTTTTTCAACAATAAATCACCATTTTTTTCTTAAAGTTTGCTTAAAATTAACCTTACTAATTTTGACGGTAACACAAACAAATAAGGAAAATATCACCATTTTTTTTTCAATTTCACATAAAGCGCATGTTCATGTGGACACTTGGAGAAGTTATTTGCTTGAAAATATTTGTCAATTATTTTATTCCAAGCACGCAGAACTTGCTTCAACCCATAGAGAGCCTTCTTCAATTTTAGGACCATAGCTTCTTGTCCTTCAATCACACAACCCAAGGGCTGATCAATGTAAACTTCTTCCTCCAAAAATATATTCAAGAATGCAGATTTAACATCCATTTGATGAATTTTTCATTGGTTTTTGGTTTGTCAAACAAATTGTTTCTAAATGAGTAACCGGAACGAACAACTCACCATAGTCAATGCCGGCTTTTTGTTTGTATCATTTTGCAACTATTCTTGCTTTATATCTCAAATGACTGGATTATATGAGTATATATAGGATTTTCCCAACATGAACCAAGTCTAGTACATGTATCAATATTTAATTGCATACTTTCCCTCTACCTAAGTACATTAATAAGACCAATGGATATACATGTACTCCTTTTAATTCATGCATTAAAACATTCTAACCCTAATTAATCTAGGTATTTATGGATTATTCTAGAAATGAATCTAATTAATTAATTCAACACCACTCGCTAACCATCGATCATACCAAAAGGATGCCGACCCTTCTTTAATCCTCCACTTCGAATTCTCATATACCTCAGGTAGAATCTTTAGATTGATTTCCACAAGCTGGATCCCTTGTTATTAGAATTCAGCAAAAGATGCCCACTCTTTACATATTTGGCACGTAAAAAATTGGCCAACAAACTGTTACTAGTCATAAGTCACTGTGCAAGTTTCATATGGAGAGATCGTTGAATTGCAGCAAAATCACGTATCTCAAGTTCACGTTTTATAATTGGCATACATACACATATTTTATCAACTTTTTTTAAAAAATCTACTAAAATTTTATTTTATTCTTTACCAAACAAGTGCTATATTTTATTTAAATTTTTACAGTTTTCCAACATATACATCATATTCGTAGCAAGTTAATATATTTTCTATCATGAAAGTTGACCCTAAGTACAATATAATATTGGTTATGTAAATCACAGGTTTTTTGACATCAATCATTAATCTCCTTGGCAGATAGTTAACATTTCATGATGCAATAATTTAAGGAATTATCCAACTAAACTTCAACCAATTACTTGGAATCCTATGCTATAAGATCTGATATTCTTTAAAATTTCTGCTTTGTTTATTTATCTGGTTTATTTTCATGCGTGCAATAAGGTCTCTGCTGTCTGCTTGAGAACCTTTTTAGAATTTAGATCAAACTGGATTTAATTGAAAAACAAAATTATAGTGTTTGTGAAAAGAGTTGACTTCCAACAGATAGAGGTCACAATAATCAGTTGACTAGTCTTATAATAAGTGTTTAGGTGTTGCTAATGTCACGTAGATGTTTTTTATATATTTTCATTGCATGAGCATGCATGCTAAAAAATTGTTAGAAATAAAGGTTTTTTAATTTTATTGATCATTATAATTAAAAAATATATTCAGAGGCAGCTCAAACAACTTGGAGGTCTTAGAAAAGTTGCTAAGAGGTTCTTTTTCAGAATAATAATAAGGGAGAATATTGATGGATAAATGATCACTGCGAAAATAACATGATTGCCCAAGGTATATATACTTCAATGGAATATTGTGACAGAAAATCTATATTTATAGGTGTTTAAGATGAAACTATCGAAAATGATGCTGTGATTATCGATGTAACTTTGTTGGCAATTATTAAGAGAATATCATCGATGATTTTTTTGACTATCAATGATTGTGTTTCAGTTGGTGATCATCGGGAAGAAGTGTTGACATTACAAAACTGTTTTTTCTTTCTACATTTCCTTTATAATTTTTCTAAATTTAAGTTCAAATATCTTTCTATTTTTCTTTATAATATTCCAATGAATAAGTTAACTTTTTTAATATCATTTTATTCTCAATTAGTTTTTATTCTTTTATTTTTACTACTTTATTTATTGACGAAATTTTGTTGGTATTCAAAATTATATACTATTTATGTTTTAATATTACAAAGTAAAAGTATTTTGTAAATTATCTTAAAATAATTTTTTAATTATTATTCAATTACTGAATTTTTTTTGAAGAATATTTAACATTGAATATTTTTTATTATTTTATATAACGATAGAAGTAATATCCATAATTAAATTTATTAAATTTTATGTCATCTAAAAAAAAAAAAAAACTCCACTATTATATTTATTTTATTTTTGTGACCTATTAATTTTTTTTGTCATTAATCTTAATATTTTATTTAGTATGTTATTTAGCGACATAATTAGGCTATAAAATTAAATTTGATTAAAAACTTTAAAGTGGAAAATTTTGACCTCGAGATAAAAATTATTTAGATTGATTTTTCACTTTGATTTTGCTGCTTTTACCATAAATAAGATATTTAAACTTTTTTCTTCATATGTTTTCTAATTCTAAGTATCACATTTTGAATTAAATATATTTAGATTATTAATCATTCTTTATTATTTTTTCCTGTATCATTTTGGTATCAAAATTTCAACTATATTTCTGATCACGTCAGGAAAAAGATAAGCTGCTATTTGTGAAATCCAAATACGGAAAGTCATGTAACAAACTGAGTCAGTAAAAATCGTCAATAAGGGATAATAATTGGAACAATTATGTTAACTGATGGAAGTGCTGATGTACAATGGCCCCATTATCGCGTAGGCATGGCTTGAAAAGTTAGCAGTGGTGGAGGATTTCATAGTGATGAAAAAATGTAGGTTAGTTTGGATAAAGTTATTAATCAGCATTGGATTCGATATGGTGATTAATTTAGTTGATGAAAAAATACCGCCTTAAACGTTTAGAATCCGCCAAATATAAAATGAAATCACATACAAACGTCCTAATTTCATGCTTCACAACCATGATAATACCATACAGTGTCATTAAATGAATCCAGACTATGACTGAAAACATATTAAAGATGAAATTTAAATGATTAGATATTTCTCATATGGTCTTAAATTTTACACTCGTTAGTTCAACATTTTGTCACCATAATACGAATTAACACCAAATTAGCATTATGAAGTAACAAAATCGATCAATACGAGTCTTATGATCTTGTAAAATGGGAAAAGAATGATCCCTTTTACAAGTTCACACTAAATTTTATTGTAATAAAGGAAGTAGGTGAGGTAGTTATTGGCCTTTGATCAGAAAACCCGCAAGAGGCTAATGCAGCGTTCAAAAGCACCGGCCAATTAAGGGACAAACTATAGTGGAATTTGTTTTTCAAATTATGATATCTAAGTGCTAAGAAACACGTGTTTGACGAACTAAAACACGATCTTAATTTATTGATTTTTCTTAGACTTTTACAAGTAGAATTGTTTTTCTAATATATACTTTTGGATGAGTTGTTCTCATAAAGTACTTTATTTGACAAAATGGATTACTAGTTAGAAAATGGCATTATAATTATGAAATATACTTTTATGTGATAAAACTATGTATTTTATTTTTATTCAAAAATATATTGGCAGTTTATTATACTATATTATAAATATATCATAGGTCATAAAAAGGATCTAATAAAGTACAAAAGCTTCCATCTTTCTAAATCAATAAATCCTACTGAAATAGTGCATGATTACATATATTATTAATTTCAAGAATCTAGAAATTAAATTATTTTTAAGTTGATTATTTAAATAGTTAATTGTTTAACATTACTACTGATAAACACTTTTTTAGCTAACTTTAGTAGAAATAAATTTGATATTTAATATATCAAACTAACTTTTCAATTTGTAAATATGGTTATTATATAAATAATTTCTTATTTTTAGTATTTAACTTATTTGATAACCTACTTGCAAAATAATTTCTAATATATGAAAATGAGGAATTTCTTATTTATAAATAATTAAAGTGTTATTTCATAATATTCATTCGCTATGCTACTTCTAAATTACTATTGGAAATAAATATCTAGAAAAACTAAAATGTATTTATGACTAAGTAAAATAGGTAATTTTATCATTTGCATTGTTATTGTTTCTTCATAAAATTTTATTATTCTAGTCCATAGGGCATAAATGAGTATGATACATGTTGACCTCGAAAATTGGTTTTTCCACGTGGTCAACCGAGAGCTACTCCACGTTTCCTCCCTGCGCACAATCAGCGAATCGTCAGACGCACACGGCCGGGACCAACGAGGGTGGTGGCGGCCGTATACACTCCGACGATCAAATCAGGTTTAAGTGGTTGGAACAATACTCAGGGACTGTGCAAATCAATGGTAATGGGGGAGGAGAAAATATTTAAGCTTGCTATGGAGTGCTATGTAATAAGAGTTTCATTACCTTTGCCTCTTACCAAATCTTGGGTATTTATAGGTGGTATAAGTCGTTGGATGTGGGACGCGTGTATGCATCTGATGATATGAGGCGTTCGCTCATAGGCGTCAATCAGCCGCGTCTGTAGAGTGGACGGACAGCTTGTCTCTTCTGAGTTGAATTGACATAAAGTTGATAAGTCACATCATCTAACCTCATGAGGACGTCAAATCAATTTAGACCTTAGGTGCAGGAAAGATCTTGGCACAAATCTCTTATGGAAATTGGTAGCGGATCCTCTTACCGGGATCCACTTAGCCTCGGCCTCGAGGGCGAGGTACCTTTGGTCAGGTCAGTACTACTAGGTTGCAGGCATTGTTGACATCACTTCGGAAACACTTCGGACGAATCTTTACCAGGTCGGAATATATGGTAGTGAGCGTTCCGAGGCGTATCAGATCGGAACGTAACAATACATAACATGTTCATATATTTTAAAAATTTACTAAGACATAGTTATATATTTATGATCAAAGTAAATGAATCTAGTGTAATAAGCTTTTGATATCACATGAAAACTAAAAAAGCATTTCCCATCTTGATATGACTAAAAATTTACTAACATGCATTCGTTTATAATTGAAGAAAATATAACAAGTTCTTAATACACGAAAAATAAAATATTCTCGATTTAATGCCAATTCAAAAATTTAATCATTGTTTTATCATTTCATGTGGCAAACAATTGTAAGATGTCTTTATTTAATGCCCTAATTATTGGGGCATTTGCATTATTTAAAATAATCTTTGCTAGGTAATATTTGCATCATTGGCTTGCCCTTGTGCTATTAATGTTAGTTAAACTATTGAGGGTTAAACTAGACCTGTCACAATTATCTACTTACAGCCTAACTACAAGATCGTGTCATGTTTTAAGTTTACTTATAAGTAAAATAAAATACTTAATTTCATTTTAGTTAATTTTGAAATTTAATTATTTATTTGTAAGTAAACTCAATGTTAGATAAGCTTAGCCAAACATGACCATAACTATATAAATTTTTTTCATGTCAGGAGGATGATATCGCAATTTACCTTTTTAGACGGACATGATCATGCAAAGGGTCAGAAGGAGAAGCAATTGTCCACGGCTTGACGTGGAAAGCTAAGCTGTAGTGGAGGTTGGCCGAGGTGAAGCAATACGGAATGTTTTGGAAGTGTATATAAATAATTTATATTAAGAATAATTAAAATGTATAGTAAATAAATGAATAGTATTTGTGAGTTTTCGAGATATACGTAGATAAAAAATTGACTTGCATTCTTATAAATCGTTTGTAAAAGTGAGCTAAATTTCAATCAAGTTGCAAGAGATTACCTCTAATTTTTTATCTTGAGTATTGAATTTGCGAATTTTCGATTCTTGATAGCTATGTTCACGAATTCTTCAAACTTCATCTCCATCATCATGTGTACTTACTAGTTACGTACATGATTTGATTTTGAATTAATTAATAAAGCTTGCTCCAAAAAAATAGAATTAATTGTTTCAATGGTTATTGAACTTAGGTCAATACTTTTGATTGATTACTAAAATTTAAAATGTCGTCGAATTTTGATCATTGAATTTAAGTCCATGCTTTTAATTGCTCACTGAAATTTAAATTGTCGAGTTTTGGCTACTAAATTTTGAAAAATGTCATACATTACTCACTAGCATAAATGTTGAACTTTGAAAAATATCGAGTTTACATTGAGTAATGTACAATATTTTTCAAAATTCAATGGTCAAAATTCGACATTTTAAACTTTAATTAGCAATCTATAATATGAACCTAAGTTCAATGACTATTATAACAATTAACTCAAAAAAATAACAAGGATAAAATTACAAAATATGACTCACTCTTGGGTTTAAATATCCGAACATGCTCCGCAACTTTCTTGTAATCTCTCTCTCTCTCTCTCTCTCTCTCTCTCTCTCACACACACGCACACAGTATCTATGTTCTTGAGTTTGTGATCCCAAAACAGTTTTGCAACGTTTTAATTGAAGAAGAATTAACAAAACGAAGCACTTTTATATGATATACATACTTTCTTGCCGAAAATCTTGAAAAACTGCTTATTACAGTATCGCTTTTTCTGTTTCAAGCAATGGGAATAAAAGAAAAACTCAAAACTTGTTCTTCCACTTCAAGAACCTTCAAAGTCTCTTTGGTTAGTTTCAACTGTGGTTTCTGACAAAAAAGAATGGATTTTTTCAACACAATCAATGGGTATTCTGAGAACCTATTTGGGTTCCAAGGTGTAATAACAAATGGGTCCTCATCAAATTCATCGTTGATTTTGGATAAAGAAAGAGGAGAGCTTGTGAAGGCTATGCTGAAGCCGGGCGAGAAAAAAGTCAATGAAGAGAAGGCATTGATAGCTATGAGGAACCACAGTGAGGCTGAAAGACGTAGAAGAGAAAGAATTAATGGGCATTTGACGACTCTAAGGAGCCTAATTCCTGGCACAGATAAGGTAGTTTAGCTTTTTGATTAAATGCATGTTAGGAAACTTTTGCCTTTATGTGCTCTTTCTGTTATTTACTTCCAAGAACAAGATATAGTAGATATACTTGGGGCATGTTTGGTTATCGTAATATTGGAGAGGAATCGATATTATAGTGATTAAGATTTTAGCCTTTCTCTTCTTCATCCTCTCTTGTTGAACTTACGAAGCATTGAAATAGGTAGTTTTAGTGTTTGATTCAATGCATGTGAGAAAAAATTCACCTTTATATGCTCTTGCAGTTATTTAATTGAATGATTGTAAGCATGATCTGCAAACATGCAGCAGATCCATACTGCAGATATATAAGAACTTAGATAAAAGTAGATATATAATATTGGCAAATGTTTGATATTATAATGAATGAGATTTTAACCTTTTTTTTCTTCCTCCAATCGTGTCCACCTAACAAAGCATGCCATTACTGTTGAAGCTTATATGGTGATTTTTTTTGTTGGGGTATTAAAGTTTGTGTTGTTGAGTTTATTCCCAGGTATTTTAACTAAAAGTATTCCCGATAAATTATATGTTTAATCCATAATCATCAACCCACTACTCACCAAGAAATTTTAATAGGCATCTCTTTGAAGAAATCAAAGTTTAGATGAATGCTATATTTTGACTGTGATCGTTTCCAAAGCTACTGAATATCAATATCCAAACTTTTTCTATGTCATGAGATTTACGGCGATCGGTTGCTGGTGTCTGACTTAAATGAACAGATTCCAACACTTTGAGATTTTTCACAATTTATGGATATTTAAAGCACAAAAAAGCTGTCTTTTACAATTTTTTCTATCATGCTTTGTACAGATATAACTGATTCCTGCAGTAGCATATGGTAAATGTAATCTTCGAAAGACCTTGAATGTATCTAAGCATTACAATGATTAAAAGCAACCAGATGGTAGAGGAAATGGGTTGATGGGGGCATCGTCGCACATACATTGAATTCAATAATTTTGATTTAGGCCATACTTCGAATTTGTTTCCTAGTTCCTACTCCCGTGTTGGCAGTAACTAAATCACTGATGTTATAAAATAACCGGGCATCTAAATGGGATGCATGTTTTTGCTGTACTGAATGAGTACATTTATATGAACAGATGGACAAAGCAGCATTACTGGCTGAAGTTATTAAAAAGGTAAAAGAGTTGAGAGGGAGTGTCGCAGAAGCTACTAAAGGCACACTTGTGCCGACTGACATTGATGAAGTAAGAGTCGAACAAGAAGCAGACCAACGTGATGGAGCGACGTTTTCCATCCGGGCATCTCTGTGCTCTGATTACAGACACGAGATTCTCTCTGATTTAAGACTAGCACTTGAATCTCTCCCTTTGAAGACAGTGAAGGCCGAGATCGCTACCTTGGGAAGTAGAATGGTGAATGTTTTCGTTGTGACTGGATGCAACACAGAAAATGTCGATAATAATATAGAAGATTGCCAGCCTCTCATAGATTCTGTTCGTCAGGCTCTGAAATCCGTGCTTGATAAATTTTATGCATCAGAGGAATTCACATCAAGAAACATGGTTTCGAGCAAAAGGAGAAAAGTTTCGTTTTTCAGTCCTGCGAATTCATCTTATTTGGGAGATTTCTGGTGAGAAGTTGATTTCGTTCATGGCCCTAGTCTCTTTATGTTTATGATATAGCAATTTCGACTTCGCTAGCATATGCCTTAGCATACATGTCTTGTATAATAGAAGGGATGTGCATGCCATGTCATATGCTTGCTTTTATGGTTAATAAGTGTAGTACTTCTTGCAAAATAATAAAAATTTATGGTTCTAAATTCTAATATACTTGTCTTGAAAATGTACAAGATATTCGTCTAGTTTTTATCCAACATAATATGGAGTATATAGACTCTTTCTTTATGAAGATTTGTTCGTAGCAACATACCCTTTCGTGACAAGAAAGAGGACATGTCCTTCAACTCACAAGTATTATTTGAGCCGCGATCAAAAGTTGTGGAAGATTGAGGAACCAAATTTTAGTATTATTCTATCAAAACCATTGACCTGATACCTACTCTTAGTAAAGTAAATATTATATTAAACAAAAATGTACCATTGAAGCATGCATATCAAATACCTACTATTTTACCTACTCATTTACCAACGTATTTCCTTATTATAATTCATATTAAAACTAAACATTATTTATTTAGAAAGTCAAATAAAATGTTTGATTTGTAATACTAGAAAAATGAACAAAAATCGCCACGTCTATTTGGAATGAGTTAAACATTCAATTTCCTTGTGTACGTTAAGAAGCAAGATTCTTCATTTGTAACTCTAGTATGTTCCTCTCAAGTTTTGTAACTGAATCAGCATTTCCAAGTTTATGTTGTTTCAATGCTTCGATTCTTTCTCCTATTGTATTTTTAAATGTCATAAAATACGTCTCCTTTCTTATTGGATTGAAGGTTCACCAGGCCTTATCTAGCCTAGGCATGAGTGGTGTTTGCTCGTAAATCGCTCTCGAACTATAGAAATTTACAACCATGTTTCATTGTGAACCATTCCTAAAAATTAGACATCTTGTTAAGACATTTAATTGAATTTCCAGAGAAATTGGACGACTAGAAGGTGATTATAATGACCCAAAAATAAAATCTATGTGGAGATTTGGAAATTTTGATAGTTTCAGCCTTTCGAGACCATTTTGAGTTGTTATATGACCCAACTATTTTTTAGGCCTAAATCCAATTTTAAATTCATATTCGAACGAATGGGTGGTAAGGAGCTGCGCTGGTCTCGTTCACGAGCCCACCATCCAAGCTTAGTTCGACTTGTTGGGCAAGCCGAGCTCGATCCATTGGTCAACAAGTGAGTTTGAGTTGGCTTGTTCACCAAGAGGTCATGTCCTGGCCGTGAAGGTGTTGGTAAAAAACTAATTAGTTGCAGTAGTGATCAGAAAAATATAATGCAAAGATATAAAACTTATCGTTCGATCGAATCTCGTGACAGCACGATGTCCTAAAGTGAAATTGCCCGTCAATAATTGTTGCGACCTCCGTGGACAATCACTCCCAGAATACAACGATCGTAAACCACTTGTGCAGCAATCACGAATGGCTTTTTTAGAACTCTCAATTGTACTTCATAATAAATGTAAAAACCCGAATATAAGAAATTCAGAATATGAAAAGGAGGATTGATGCAAGATGATTTTTCTATTTTCTTTTTGTGTGTATTTTTCCCAAAACGAAATATGGGTTTATATAGGCAAGATGGAAGTAACAGTCTTCACCATGTTAATGCAGAATTTTAATGACTGAGTAGTGGGTGTTTTAATAGCTGTTAGTGGGTTGTTACAAAAATAAACAATCAGAAAATACTGGCTAGTTTTACCCATTAAATAATAAAGAAAAAAATCGTTTATTTTAGTCAAAGAAGCCCAAGGCCCCAATGAAGACATTTTAATATCTGCGTGGGGAGTGACTCAAACCCTTGATGTCCCACACAAATGTCACATTTCCCACCACTTTGACACTTTATCTAATTTGATTATTTCTTTCACATTTTATATTTATACCATAAATATATAACAATCTCCCACATGAAAGAAATAAGATAAATGAAAATATTACTCTGGAATACGGTAGAAATCATGCAGACTTAGGTGTCTATCGACTTAACATTGGCTTTGTATATTTTATCGAGCTTACTAACTATAGAGTAAACTATGTCTTGAACTCTACAATTATAGTTGCAAACTGAGACAATAGAACACACACATGATTTCTAGAACAGTCATTGAGTTCTCGCGGTTGTGTTCATTTCGATCGTGAACTTTCCCAATTTTTTTGAGTGCTCTAGAGAATTCGCCTCAATTCTCATAGGAAGTGGCCCCACTTCCACACTCAAATTGGTGCTATTATCAAGGGTGCACTGTATTTAAACACCCCACTGAATATTAGCTATAGTAAACATTAAGAGCATTAGCTCATCCTCTAATCAATACAGTTAGTACTACGCATCATAGGAAGGGGTTTGGAATAAATCCAATATAGTACCCCCACAGACCACTCCAATAACTTTGTTGTCCCATTAAACCTTGAACATGGGATCTCCAATTGCAAGGTTGGGTTTCCATTATAGGTGATCTAATAAATAATCGGCTTTAGCCCCATCCCCCTCGATGTTTGTTGAATTAGCTCTCTAGCCAATCCTTTGGTTAATGGGTCAACAATGTTATCACTTGACTTCACATAGTCAATAGTTATAATCACATCTTAAGCAGCTGACACACAGTATTGTGCCTCCTACAAATATGTCTAGACTTTCCATTGTAGGATGAATTTTGAGCTCTTGAGATAGCTGTTTGACTGTCACAATGTATTGAAATAGTTGGAAATGGTTTAGACCACAAAGGAACATCTATAAGAAAATTCCTTAACCATTCAGCCTCCTCACCTGCCTTATCTAAAGCTATGAACTCAAATTCCATAGTAAATCTAGCAATGCAGGTTTGCTTAGTGAATTTTCAGGAGACAGCTCCGCCTGCTAATGTAAATACATATCCACTTGTAGATTTACTTTCATTGGTATCGGAAATCCAATTAGCATCACAATATCCCTCAAGTATAGCAGGGAATTTGGTATAATGTATTCCCCAGTCTAGAGTGTATCTCAAATACCTCAAGACTCGAATGAGAGCATTCCAATGTTCATTGTTAAGATTACTAGTATACCTGCTAAGTCTACCGACAGCATATGCTATATCAGGTCTTATACAGTTCATGAGATACATGAGACTGCCGATTATTTTAGCATACTCTAAAGTGGAAACACTAGGACCTGAATGTTTTCTCAAATGACGGCTTACATCATAAGGTGTTTTAACAGGAATACAGTTGTATTGATTAAACTTTTAAAGCACCTTTTCTACATAATGCGATTGGGTCAAAATAATTCTTTCAGAATGTTTTACTATTTTGATTCCTAGAATAACATCAGCAACACCCAAATCTTTCATTTCAAAGTGCTTGTTCAGAAACTGCTTAGTTTTATTAACCACATCCAAACTAGTTCCCATAATCAGCATATTATCAACATATAAGCAAATTATCGCACCACAATTATTTTCAAATTTGCTAAATATGCATTTATCTTCTTCATTTATCATATAACCACTTGATGTCAAAACTGTATCAAATTTTTCGTGCCATTGTTTAGGAGCTTGTTTAAGGCTATAAAGGGATTTTTTAAGTCTACATACTTTATCCTCAAGGCCTTCTACAACAAATCCTTCAGGCTGATCCATATAAATCTCCTCTTCTAAGTCTCCATTTAAAAATGCAGTCTTGACATCCGTTTGATGTATAGTAAGATCATACAGTGAGGCAATTACAATTAACATCCTAATAGAGGTAATCCTAGTAACGGGTGAATAAGTATCAAAGAAGTCAACTCCTTCTTTTTGTTTATAGCTTTTAGCTACAAGTCTTGCTTTATACTTATCAATTGAACCATCAGGTTTAAGTTTTTTCTTAAACAACCATCTACACCCAATTGTCTTACATCCTTGAGGTAAGTCCACTAACTCCCAAGTATTACTAGATATAATTGAATCATATTCACTATTTACAGTTTCCTTCCAAAATATAGAATCTGGTGAAAACATAACTTCACCAAAAGTACTAGGATCATCCTTTACTAAGTAGGTTATAAAGTCAGGACCGAAAGAAGTAGTGGTCCTAGGTCTTTTGCTTCTTCTAATTTCAGCTTCTTCTAATTTAGATGGCTCCTCTCTAACACTAGGAGGAATAATAAAAGAACTGCTTGATCCTTCAGACTTTTCTTTAAACGAAAATCTATTTTCAAAAAATTCAGCATCTCTAATTTCAAATATTGTGTTCTTTTCAATCAAATTATTTTTAGAGTCAATGACTAAAAATCTATAGGCATTATTATGAAAAGCATACCCTATAAAAACACAATCAACAATTTTCGAACCAAGTTTAGTTCTCTTAGGTGCTGGAATAGAAGTTTTAGCTAAACACCCCCACACTTTAAGATATTTATATGAAGGTGTTCTGCCCTTCCATATTTCATAAGGAGACTTATTATTTTCTTACTAGGAATTCTGTTAAGAATATAATATGCAATAAGAAGTGCTTCACCCGACATGTTAAAAGGTAATCTAGAAGAGTTTAGCATTGATATGACCATATCCTTAAGGGTTCGATTTTTCCTTTCACTTACACCATTAGATTGGGGAGAATAAGGTGGAGTAGTCTTATGAATAATATCATTCTCAACACAAAATTTATTAAAATCTCCTGTATATTCTCCTCCCCTATCAGATCTTAAAATTTTAATAGTTTTGTCTAGCTGATTTTCTACTTCAGTTTTATAGGAAATAAATTTTGAATAGCTTTCATCCTTACTTTTAAGTAGATAAATATAACAATATTGAGAATAATCATCAATGAAAGTTAAGAAATATTTATTTACACCACAAGTAACATATCTTTTTAAGTCACATATATCAAAATGTATCAAACTTAAGACCGAAGTAGTCCTATCAACACGAGGAAATGATTTTCTAGAATATTTAGATTCAACACACGTTTCACATTTTGAATTTGGACAATTATCGATTTTGGGAATGTTTCCCAAAGTTATTAATTTTTTAATAGAAGTTTTATTAACGTGTCCAAATCTAGCATGTCACAAATCATAAGAATCCAACAAGTAAACGGAAGAGTTAGATGCTTTATTATTAATCACAGAGATATTTAGTTTAAACAGACTCTCATCTGCATACTAGATTTTTCCTAATATCAGATACATAAAGGACATCCTTCAAATTAAGGATATTTCCAGAAGTAAATGTAAGCGTCACAGTTCCTTTCCCCTCGATTTTGGAGGAGAAAGCATTGCCCATGAACAGACATTCTCCATCACTAGCGGGAGTGAATGAAGAAAATGCACCTCTCGTGCAGCAAATATGCTTGGTAGCTCCAGAATCTACCCACCAGTCTGTCATGTTGTTTACTAGATTCACTTCTATCACCATAGTAGAGAAATTTTCATCCTTTACCACATGTGCCTGATACTTCACAGCTTTTCCTTTCTTATTTCCGCAATCCTTTGCAAGGTGACCTGTTTACCACAAACAAAACAGTCACTAACAATTTTATTTTTAAATTAGGGTTTAGACCGATTGTTCTTTCCTAAAAATTATTTTCCCTTGTTTCTGCCTTTAAAATTCTGACCCCTTGTAAAATTTCCAATTGGTTTCTTAGTCCTAGAACTTCCTTCAATAAGATTAGCCTTGGTATCAAAGTCTGACATTTCTTTACGTTCTGCCATTCTATTGTTCTCCTCGATTCTAATCCTGATATCAAATCCTCTAAGGACATTTCTTTTCTCTTATGCTTCAAACTATTTTTATACTCTTTCCAAGAAGTTGGCAATTTTTTAATTATAGTTGACACTTGAAAGTCCTCACAGATTTTATATCCTTCAGCAAGAATTTCATGAATTATAATCTGCTATTCTTCAATCTGACTAACCACAGTTCTAACATCATACATTTTAAAATCTAAAAATTTTCCCACAACAAATTTCTTGGTTCCAGCATCTTCTGTAGCATATTTCTTTTCTAATGAATTCCATAACTCTTTTACAGATTTACACGAGTAGTAAACATCATACAGATCTAAAGTCAAACAATTCAGAATATAATTCCTGCACATATAATCCTTATGTTCCCAATTAGCTAAATCCTCGATTTCCTTATCTGTAGGATTATTAGCAATTGCAAAATTGGGTTTATCTGATTCAATAGCATCAACGACTTTAAGTGTTGTCAAATAAAATCGCAGTTTCATTTGCCATCTCTTAAAATTCTTTCCATCAAACAATTCAGGCTTTTCAGAATATTTAGGAACAGATATATCTACGGCAGACATGGCAATTAATTATAAAGATACTTTCACTTTAGATTGTTGGTAAAAAAATAATTAGTTGCAGTAGTGATCAGAACAATATAATGCAGAAATATAAAACTTATTGTCCGATCGAGTCTCGTGACAGCACGATGTCCTAAAGTGAAATTGCCCGTCAATAATTGCTGCAACCTCCGTGGACAATCACTCCCAGGATACAACGATCGTAAACCACTTGTGCAGCAATCACAAATGGCTTTTTTAAAACTCTCAATTGTACTCCATAATAAATGTAAAAACCCGAATATAAGAAATTCAGAATATGAAAAGGAGGATTGATGCAAGATGATTTTTCTATTTTCTTTTTATATGTATTTTTTCCAAAACGAGATATGGGTTTATATAGGCAAGATGGAAGTAACAATTTTCACCATATTAATGCAGAATTTTAATGACTGAGTAGTGAGTGTTTTAATAGTTGTTAGTGGGTTGTTACAAAAACAAACAATCAGAAAATACTGACTAGTTTTACCCATTAAATAATAAAGAAAAAAATCATTTATTTTAATCAAGGAAACCTAAGAGCCCAAGACCCCGATCAAGACATTTTAATATCTGCGTGGGGAGTGACTCGAACCCCTGACGTCCCACACAAATGTCACATTTCTTACCACTTTGACACTTTATCTAATTTGATTATTTCTTTCACATTTTAATTTTATACCATAAATATATAACAGAAGGTCCAGTCGAGCTAGCTCACAAACCCTTATATTATGTATTTTTAAATAAAATTTAATTTTAAATTTAAAATTATAATTGAAATCAATCTTAAAAGGCTGCAAGAGACAAAAAAGCCTACTAGAGTGTCTTCAATACATTTTCTGAATTGTAAACTAGGTCGTATCTAAATTCA
The DNA here is from genome assembly GCF_002742605.1 of Olea europaea var. sylvestris. Lineage (NCBI taxonomy): Eukaryota > Viridiplantae > Streptophyta > Magnoliopsida > Lamiales > Oleaceae > Olea > Olea europaea. Next base: position 29,390 of record NW_019248217.1, on the reverse strand, counting down.
AAAATTTTCAGTCTATGTGACATTAATTTCTATCGAATAGGCAACCTAATTCAAATTTCATCTCCTATAAAATAAATTTCATTTCTAATGTATATTAGAAAAAATATATATGAAATATGAGAAAGAAAAAATATAAGAAATAAAAAGAAAAAGAAAGATAAGTATTAAATTATGGTGACTGATCCCCTCTAGAAGAGCCTATACATTGTTCTGATTAGCCTTCCAATTTGCAAGTTTTTATTCGTTTTACCATTTAAGGTAAAAGCCACTTTAACAGAAAAATGTATGCTTTGGTAAAATGGATTTTGGCAAGATATGATTGAATGAAAAATGTTGACTGCGTTTAAATAGTCCAATAATATGATGTCGTGTGACATTATATCAAAGATTATGTCAATTATTATATTACTGAAGCAAGATTCTACAATTTAATAACAATTCAATAGCGATTTAGTCATTTTTAGATAACAGCATGACATAGATAGTCATCTAAATGATATCTATTTTTGCTTGTTCGGTTAGCTAGATATAGTTCTGGACATGTTGCAATGGAGAGAAACTTTTGTAGGCATAGTCTATTTTAGCTTATGTAACAATTTTATTATTATTATTATTATTTTAATGCAATCAACGTTAGTGTATAATGAAAGATAGGAAAATACTTTTGAATCCTATGAGCCTAGGACCTCGTGTTCAACTTAATTGGTCAAATATTGAGTTTGGCTTAGCCCTTGACCGATTAGATGCATGTCCAAGTTGGCCCATTAGGAGAACAACGATTCAAATTCATTGTCATCCCTATACTCAAAGGTCCATTTCCAAGGGAAAGACTATATTCGAAAAAAAACCTTAATTACTAACATATTTATTTATGTTTAAGATTATATAAAATATTAATTCAAATGTATGGGTGGTATAGAGCTGAGCTGATCTCATTCCACGAGCCCACCATCTAAGCTTAGTTCGACTTGTTGGGCCAGCCGGGCTCGATCCATTGGTCGACAAGTTGAGTTGGAGTTGGCTTGTTGACCAAGAGGTCAGGTTCTGCCCGTGAAGGTAGAGTCAAGCTAGCTCACAAGCCCATATATTATGTATCTTTTAAATAAAATTTAATTTTTAAATTAAAATTATAATTGAAATCAATGTTAAAAGGTTGCAAGAGGTGTAGCAGCCTATTAGAGTGTCTTCAATACATTTTCTGAATCGTAAGCAAGGTCGCATCTAAGTTCAAAAACTTTTGTTCTATGTGACATTAATTTCTAACTAAGAAAAAAAATTAAAAAAAAAGAAAAAAAAAGAAAAAGAAAGATACATATTAAATTATGGCGACTCATCCCCTCCAGAAAGAGCCTAAACATTTTTTGGAATCGCCTTCCCAATTGCAAATTTCTATTCATTTTATCCTTTAAGGTAAAGGCCACTTTAATAGAAAAATGCTGACAGGTGCTTCAACAGAACGAATTTTGACAAGATATGATTTGATGGGAAATTGATCATGTTTAAACAATTTAATAATATGATGTCATGTGGCATTGTAGCATGATTCTTTAGTTTAATAACAGTTCAATAGAGATTTTATCATTTTTGGATAGCAGCATGACATAGATAGTCCTCTTAATAATATCTATTTTTGCTTGTTAGGTCAGCTAGTTATAGGGCCTGTTTGGCATATCTTTTACTTTTTGTAGAAGAGCTTTTGAAGGAAATTATTTTAATTTTTGTTTAAAAACTAATATTTAAAAGCATTTTCTATTCTGGAAGTACTTATAAAGGAATTCATATTGAACCTACTTCCTTTAAAAACTCTTCTAACCGTCAAATGCACTTTAACAAAATTAGCCAAACGGATCCAAAACCAGATTTTGAACCTCAAAAGCTCCTTTTCGCTTTTCAAAAGCCATGCGAAACAGGCTTATAGTTCTAGACATGTTGCAATGGAGAGAAACTTTTATAGACTACGTCTATATTAGCTACAATTTTTGATTTTTGATTTTTTATTTTTTATATTTATGCAATCAACATTAGTATATATAATGAAAGATAAGAGAAGACTTCTGAATCCACGAGTCTTGACCTCGAGCTCTACTTAACTAATCAAAAACTGAGCTTGGCCTAGCCCTTGACTCAATTTGATGCGGGTCCAAATCGGCCCATTAGCGAACAACGATTCGAATTCATTGTCATTCCTAAAGGTCAATTTTCAAAAGGAAACCTTAATTACTGACATATTTATCTATGTTTAAGAGCTAAATATTATATAAAATATTAAAGATATTAAGTGTTAACCTTCCAATAAAAATCACTAATTTCTTGTACATCCAATATGAAATTTTATTTGAGTAATTAAAAAAAATTATTTTTATTAGGGGTATATGCTAAGGATTAAAGGATCTTCGTTTCTTCTAAATTCCGCAATCCGCTCCACCTACCTAAAAGAAACAACTCAGAGCAAGTCAACAGATCTGACGGCCAGAGATTAATTCTACTGAATCGACGGTCTCTAGACAACTGTACATAATGATATAAACAAACACCAGCATAAAATTTTACTTCCCGAAAACACCCCGTAGATGTTAAAAAATATCAATTTGGTCCCCAAATTTCTGCTCCATAGTCCTAAGAGTTCAGATCGAAGGCAATTGTATTTAAGATTCACTGGAGTTCAGCTTCGAATAAAGAGATCATATGGAAAAGGAAAAGAATTTGGAAGTAAAGGAAGACGAAGAAGCAGAAGCAATTGAGTTGGTTCTGTTTCAAGTATCTGAATGCTACGTGTATTTGGTAATTTGATGTTCTACTCCTTTTAGGGTTCAGTATGATAAATTTTTAGGCTTGAAATTTTACAATTATATCACTCTTAATTGGGCTTCTATTTAATTATTTGTATTAGATGGTGATTGACTGGAAGAGAGGAATGATTGAATATAGTGTTCAATTTATAGCATATTACTCCCAGATTGTCAGAAAATATTGAAGATTGTAATAGAGTTTGGTAGTCTTCTAATTGATGTTAGATTCTGATATGGGAGATTTGTTTGAAAGCTGTTAACTTTTGAGTTGCTTGAGTGATGCGCAAAAAATAAAAAATAAAAAAGAAAATGAAAAAATAAAAATTATATATATATATATAAAATAAAATAAAATGGAAACTTTGATTGGCAGCAAGGAGATCAGGCAATATTGAATCGTTTTGTGTCCATGGAATATCGTTGTCATTTAATATTGTGCACAGGGAACATGATGTGAAGTCCGCTTCATAAAATTGAAGCAATGACAAGAACAAGTCTTTGTCTCGATATTGAGGCATTTCCAATAGAAGTTGATCTTAGTATTGTTTTCAGAAAAGTTTTAAGAGGCATTTAATTTATTTGGTTATTTGAGGTTGAGGATAGGAGATTCTAGGAATGTGGATCTCTATATGCCATTGTTCAGTAGGTTGGCAGCCTTTAGTCTGGTGTATTGATCGCAAGCTCGACAATGTGGGTGCTACTCTTTTCTTCAGTTTTGCCTTCATCTAGGAGTTTGATCATCATTGTATTATGAAAAACATACTCCAAAATAATGAAAATTCAGTAGTCAGAACTAAGGGCACATTCACAATGATGGTGGAAGATAAATTTTTTGAATAGATGTTTCAATTATAGAATTTTCTATATTCCACCGTCTAAGGTCTCTGAATGGTAAAGGGGAGGTTCTATAGGTTTATGCAAGACATGTCTCTACATCCTAAATCATCATTCCTTTAATGTAATCTCGGCGCAATGCACGCTTATTAGCATGTACTGTCAATAAATTAGTTATTAGCATTTTCTATCAATAACTTATTTGTACTAGTATAGTGGCATAGCCATACATCCATCTTAACATCCTCATTTCCATCATGCATTGATCTTATGGATATTTTGTTCTTAACAGCCAATACTCAATACTATAAAGTGTAGCACGTCAAGTATCAATTCTGTGAAAGCGTAAATTTACCTTTTAGTAATACTCCTATCATATAGATTCCCTATACCAGTTCTCCATTACATTCAACCTGCTCTAGTCTTATGCATTTTCATTCTCTTTACAGCCTCGTTCTTTGTACATGATACAACATAAATTCCCCAAATTACCACGCTTTTAACACCTCGACCATCAGCTGTGTAAAGTCAACTGACTGATATGTAATAAGGTTACAAGGTCATAATGAAAAGCTCAAGCAACTTTCATATGCGTGCTATTGCATATCAAATTTTATTTATTAATGGTTCCATTTGTGTAATCTAACTGAACTGAGTGTGTTTGGCATTTGTGGTTCCTTTTACCACCATTACTTATGTGGATAGCTTTGAAGTCATTTTGATGTCAACATAATAATTCTCTTTATATTGATCGCAGATACCTCCACGGAAAACTGCAGCTTCTTACAGGTTTCTCTCTAATTTCAAATCAGTGAATTGACTTTGTTTCTTGACATGTGTTTGTTTAATCTTTGACATTATTCATTTCATTCATGTCCATGCTTTGTTATGATAAATTGTAGAAGAAAGGAACCTGTGTTTTCTATTTGTTGGCCATCCACCATAATCTTGTATTCTCTCTCACCCATACTTGCCGGTTAATAAAGTCATTTTGAAGAATAAGGAAATCCAATATAAGATTATACCTACTTCCATCCCTAATGCTTGTCCAAATTTGTAGTGGCTATGTTTAAGAAAAAAGAATTAGTAATTTATGAAATGCTTTGACTCCCTCTTGTTTGTTCTGGGATTAACTATCACGAAAGATGAAGTGATTACATACTCAGAAGAGAAAAGTAAATGCTGAGGCAAGCAAAAGGACAAGATAAAAAGAGAGAGCTGTAATGTCATATGAAGAGTCACCATTTAATATCTAGTAGCTATGGGTGATTCCTTTTTTCTGGATGAAGTGAAGAGGATGCAAGCAATGCTTCAGTTTGGTTAGTATAAGCCTCATCTTGGGAAGAATTTATAAACAATTTAGCCCCTGTTTGTTTCCCATTCTTTCTCCATTAAAATGAAAAATATGACCATTATTCATCACATCAAGCCATCAAATTTGAATTTTTATCTCTTGTGTGGGGCTCATAACGACTATATTTTTTATTCTCATTTTTGTAAAAATAGGAAACAAACGCCCCCTTAATTTATAAATAGATAGAAATGAGTGATGAATAAGTGTATATTACCTATGGGTCCATGTAGCGTACTGCACATAAGTATGAGAGAATTCTTTGTTGAGTTGAGTTGTAGTCCAGGAACAAATAAATTATCTTCAGCACTGCATTTGAAAATCTTTTAGTTACTTGTTTTTGTTTGTTTAAAGCTTGTCTAAATTAATTTGAACGAAACCATTTAAATGAACCTTGCAATGGTCATTGGACGTACATTCATCAAAATTTTGGAGTGTGTACATATCTATTTTTGTTTTTCCAATACATGAGCCTCCTATAAGTTATGGTTATAAGCTTTTACATTACATCTAAAATTTGCACTAGAATATGGAGATGTAGATGACATACTTACATAATGATATAAACAAACACCAGCATAAAATTTTACTTCCCGAAAACACCCCGTAGATGTTAAAAAATATCAATTTGGTCCTCAAATTTCTGCCCCATAGTCCTAAGAGTTCAGATCGAAGGCAATTGTATTTAAGATTCACTGGAGTTCAGCTTCGAATAAAGGGATCATATGGAAAAGGAAAAGAATTTGGAAGTAAAGGAAGACGAAGAAGCAGAAGCAATTGAGTTGGTTCTGTTTCAAGTATCTGAATGCTACGTGTATTTGGTAATTTGATGTTCTACTCCTTTTAGGGTTCAGTGTGATAAATTTTTAATCTTGAAATTTTACAATTATATCGCTCTTAATTGGGCTTCTATTTAATTATTTGTACTAGATGGTGATTGACTGGAAGAGAGGAATGGCTGAATATAGTGTTCAATTTATAGCATATTATTTCCAGATTGTGAGAAAATATTGAATATTGTAATAGAGTTTGGGTAGTCTTCTAATTGATGTTAGATTCTGATATCGGAGATTTGTTTCGAAAGCTTTTAACTTTTGAGTTGCTTGAGTGATGCGCCAAAAAAAAATAAATAAATAAAATAAAAAGATTGGCAGCAAAGAGTTCAGGCAATATTGAATCGTTTTATGTCCATGGAATATAGTTGTCATTTAATATTGTGCACAGGGAACATAATGTGAAGTCCTCTTCATAAAATTGAAGCAATGACAAGAACAAGTCTTTGGCTCGATATGGAGGCATTTCCAATAGAAGTTGATCTTAGTATTGTTTTTCAGAAAAGTTTTACGAGGCATTTAATTTATTTGGTTATTTGAGGTTGATGATAGGAGATTCTAGGAATGCGGATCTCTATATGCCATTGTTCAGTAGGTTGGCAGCCTTTAGTCTGGTGTATTGATGGCAAGCTCGACAATGTGGGTGCTACTTTTTTCTTCAGTTTTGCCTTCATCTAGGAGTTTGATCATCATTGTATTAAGAAAAACATACTCCAAAATAATGAAAATTCAGTAGTCAGAACTAAGGGCACATTCACGATGATGGTGGAAGATAAATTTTTTGAATAGATGTTTCAGTTATAGAATTTTCTATATTCCACCGCCTAAGGTCTCTGAATGGTGAAGGGGAGGTTCTTTAGGTTTATGCAAGACATGTCTCTACATCCTAAATCATCATTCTTTTAATGTAATCTCGTTGCAATGCAACGCTTATTAGCATGTACTATCAATAACTTAGTTATTAGCATTTTCTATCGATAACTTATTTGTACTAGTATAGTGGCGTAGCCATACATCCATCTTAACATCCTCATTTCCATCATGCGTTGATCTTATGGATATTTTGTTCTTAACAGCCAATACCCAATACTATAAAGTGTAGCACGTCAAGTATCAATTCTGTGAAACTTGTAAATTTGCCTTTCAGTAATACAGTAATACTCCTATCATATAGATTCCCTATACCAGTTCTCCATTACATTCAACCTGCTCTAATCTTATGCATTTTCATTCTCTTTACAACTCGTTCTTTGTACATGATCCAACATAAATACCCAAAATTACCACGCTTTTAACACCTCGACCATCAGCTGTGTAAAGTCAACTGACTGATATGTAATAAGGTTACAAGGTCATAATGAAAAGCTCAAGCAACTTTCATATGTGTGCTATTGCATATCAAATTTTATTTATTAATAGTTCCATTTTTGTAATCTAATTGAACTGAGTATGTTTGACATTTGTGGTTCCTTTTACTACCATTACTTATGTGGATAGCTTGGAAGTCATTTTGATGTCAACATAATAATTCTCTTTATATTGATCGCAGATACCTCCACGGAAAACTGCAGCTTCTTACAGGTTTTCTCTCTAATGTCAAATCAGTGAATTGACTTTGTTTCTTGACATGTGTTTGTTTAATCTTTGACATTATTCATTTCATTTCATGTCCATGCTTTGTTATGATAAATTGTTGACAAAAGGGAGCGGTGTTTTCTATTTGTTGGCCATCCACCATAATCTTGTATTCTCTCTCGCCCATACTTGCCGGTTAATAAAGTCATTTTGAAGAATAAGGAAATCCAATATAAGATTATACCTACTTCCATCCCTAATGCTTGTCCAAATTTGTAGTGGCTATGTTTAAGAAAAACGAATTAGTAATTTATGAAATGCTTTGATTGAAGAGACAACTTTTGAAGCTTTGCCTTAACTATAATTGATACTGTGGAGTTGTAGGCCATATTATATTTTGACTCCCTCTTGTTTGTTCTGGGATTAACTATCACGAAAGATAAAGTGATTACATACTCAGAAGAGAAAAGTAAATGCTGAGGCAAGCAGAAGGACAAGATAAAAAGAGAGAGCCGTAATGTCATATGAAGAGTAACCGTTTAATATCTAGTCGCTATGGGTGATTCCTTTTTTCTGGATGAAGTGAAGAGGATGCAAGCAATGCTTCAGTTTGGTTAGTATAAGCCTCCGCTTGGGAAGAATTTATAAACAATTTAATTTATAAATAGATAGAAATGAGTGAAGAATAAGTGGATATTACCTATGGGTCCATGTAGCTTACTGCACATAATTATGAGAGAAATCTTTTTTGAGTTGAGTTGTAGCCTTGGAACAAATAAATTATCTTCAGCACTGCATTTGAAAATCTTTTAGTTACTTGTTTTTGTTTGTTTCAAGCTTGTCTAAATTAATTTGAACAAAACCATTTAAATGAACCTTGCAACGGTCATTGGATGTACATTCATCAAAATTTTGGAGTGTGTACATATCTATTTTTCTTTTTCCAATACATGAGCCTGCTATAAGTTATGGTTATAAGCTTTTACATTACATCTAAAATTTGCACTAGAATATGGAGATGTTGATGACATACCTGTTGCTGGAACTTCATTTCAGGGGATGGGGGTTGAAACTATAATTGAACTTTTCTTTCTTGTAGGGCTGATGATTGGAATGTCAATAAATGGGAATGGGAAGGCACTCTGAAAGTTATTAGCAAAGGAGAAGAATGCATCATCAGATTAGAAGACAAGAAGACAGGTGGATTTTTTGGAAATAGATATAAACTAATGTTCCATAACTTGTCTAAATGTAGTTTGTTGATGACCAATAATATGTCTAAAATAGGTGAATTGTATGCTCGAGCATTTTTGAGAGAAGGGGAGCCACATCCTGTGGAGCCTGTTATAGATAGCAGCAGGTTTGTTAAACAAGTCATAAAATTTATTTCACTTCTTATGAGAGCAATTTTTGAAATGTTTAAAGTGGTGTGTTATTTCATTTGGGGCTTCTGATATTTGTCTGCACGAATTCTCATGACTTTAAACCCAGTCACTTATGTTGCTCTCTAACTCATTCTGTTAATTCTAAATTATTGCAGATATTTCGTTCTTCGGGTAGAAGAGAATATTGGTAATTTTGAATTTCCCTCTCTTCTTTTAAATTTTTTTCTTTCATTATAAGTTCTGTTTCTTGAATGTTTATCAATTGATTGTAGCAGAATAGAGTTGTCTAACAATGTTTTATTTCTGTATTGAGGTTCATTCACTTCTAACTGATATATGTATTCCCAGCATGGGCACTTTAGTAACAAATTTCAATGACGATTTAACAGTTTTGATGGATATTTTATTAGATATATTTTATGAAGACTTTCCATGTATAGAGCCTTATTTTAAGAAAGTAATTAGAGTTTTATTTAATAAATTTTCTATTATTTTCCTATCTAAAATAGACCAGTTTAAAATCTAAATAAAGGGGGATTATGCATTGTAATAAATTTTCTATTATTTTCCTATCTAAAATAGACCAGTTTCTCCCTCTAATTTCTCTTTATTCTCTCCACTTTCTTCTCTTTTCCTCTCTACTTTTCTCTCAATTCCCATTCTTGTTCATTGCATTCTACATCAATTTGGTATGGAGATGATTTGTGCATTTGCTTGTCGCCATATTGCCAGTGTCGTTGTTGTAATTTGGTCAGGAAGGATTCTTTGGGTAAGATGTAGCGGTGTATTTCATCGAAGTCAAGTTCTTTTAGTAGGATAGAAATGATGGAGATCTTGTTATATATATCATATGAAGACTTTCCAAGTTGATACTCTTATTATATGAAAAGTAATTAGGGTTTTATTTAATAGATTTTCTAACATTTTTCTACTTAAAATCAGACTAGTTTAAACCCTATATAGAGGGGCTTATGCATTGTAATAGGACTTGATTATTGAATAAAGTATATTTCTCCTTCTAATTTCTCTTGATTTTCTCCCTTTTCTTCTCTCTCCCTTTCCTCTCAAATTTCTTTCTTTATTCGTTGCATCCTACATTAGGTTCACTACATAAGAACCAAGATTCCGATTTTATATCTCCTTACAAGAAGTATCTTTGCTCATAATGTAATTATCTAGGTGCTTTTTTATAGCCTTTTCAGTGAAAAGGGACAATTTTTATAGTGTTGTATATATTCCAGTAAGAGATGTCGAGTGACAATATTAATATGTATGTGGCCACCTGGATGGAATGCCAATATATATCTCTCTCCTGCTATTTTATACTTTGACCCGTTTCATAGACATTACGGTAAGATATGCTGAGTGCTGCTCCTTCCAGGATAATTATATGAATTAGTTTTTAGCATATTAAACGGTCTAATGTTTGATGTGGCACCCGGATTACATCCTCTAAAAAGGACAAGAAACTTTTATGTGGTCAATCACCTGTACTGCTGTACAGCAATTTGGGTGCTACTTAGAACTTCGGGTGAAATCAAGCATGTTTTGCTTGTATCTCAAGGTTGGCCTCGATGCCTAAAAAATTAATTTGTTGTTGCCTTTTTGATGTATTATTACCATTCATTTCTTATTTTTCTTCTCTACGTATCATCTTATGACTTAGGCACATGTTACTTCAACCCTTCTGCTATTACATCAAGGTCATGCGAGGCAAACCTGAACTAGTTTAAAAATTTTCTTGTGGAAAATATTTTTTTCTATTTATTTTGGGAAGGTCCCTTCACACCCCCCAACCTGAGTCTTAAAGAAGTTTGACAAAGTGCCATCAAATTTTTATGAAGCCTTTTTTCGCATCTTTGGTATTTGGTCATCTCTTGCTATATTAAAAATGTTTATTGAGGGCTGGTTAATAGACATGAGAGATTTGGTTGCTGCTATACCATGTTGAATTGATAGGACTCTGATAATTATTTCTTAAGAAGATTAAGACGTTAATTTTCTCTTTAAACATCATATGGAAAATCTTTTATATACTGTTAGGATAGCTTTTGCTTCTAACTTTGCATTTTGTAGAATAGCTTCCTAAGGAAACCACCTTAGGCTAGCTTTCTCTAAAAGACCTTTTAATCATACAAATCACTTTCAATAAATTATTTAAACAGACCAAAAAGTAGTTGCTTAGTCTAAAAAGCAGCTTTTGACTTTTCAAAAACGATGCCAAACAGGCCAGTAGTTTGATATCGACCATATTTAAATCTTATAAGTCATGTCCTTTTTTGTCCTTGTGTTTGGTTGATCCATTCCTCCATTCTCTTGTGATTATAGTTAAGCAATTTATTTGTGGAAGTATTGAGCGCAAAACCTTCAAGCAATAGGTGAACTTGTGACAACATTAGCTACCTTAGAAACCTCTTAACTTTGCAAGGTGGACATCTGCCTTTTTTCCCTTATTTTTCTAAAATTAGTGACACTTCTTAGTCTTTCCAGGAATTACCCAGGCTCACCTCTATTAAAAAAATTAAAAGACAAGGTTATCGAGTCATTCCCCGAACATATATGGGATTGGAGTTCTATGATTATCTACAGGGTAGATTGTGGACTTCGGATTATTATCTTTTAGTCTTTGTTAATTGTAGGAAAATGAGAAGCACATGTTGAATCTTTCTGTTGGCTTTCCAAATTAATTCTTGAATAGAATTAAAAGATGTGAAATGAGTTCTTCTAGCTGCTTTACATGCGTTCCTTCAGATCATGGCATTTATTATGTGCTTTTTTCCACAAATTGTATTTTGTCATCACTTCTTTTGAGTTATTTATTGCTCGTGTATAGATACAGTAATACTCAAATGATACTGATTTAAATCGATGTAGGTGGACGCCTTCGACATGCTTTTATTGGTATAGGATTTCGAGAAAGGCCTGAAGCTTATGACTTCCAAGCTGCTCTCCATGACCATATGAAGTACTTTTCAAATCCTCCTTATTTTTACCTTAATTCTTTCAATTTTGAGTTTTGTTTTAAATTTCGTTCATTAATTTTTTCTGAGTTATACATTTTGTCTTCCCTGGTTTTGGGGGGATGGGTTCGAGTTTAATGTATTCAACTTTTGAAGGTACCTGAATAAGAAGAAAACTGCTGAAGAGATGGAACAGCAACACCAGAAGACTTCTTCAGTTGATTACAGTTTAAAAGATGGGGAGACCTTGGTGCTTCAATTAAAGAATGTAAATTGCTCTAGTATCATATTTATGAATTTTCGCTGTAGTTGCATATACATCTTATAATACCCTTTTCGGTGTTCAGCAGAAAGGTAGTGGCAACATAAAGTCCAAGTTCTTTGAGCAAGGCTTGAATAATCTTTCCTTGGAAGACAAGGGCACCAAGAGAGAATCGACTGTAGGTATCAAATTGCCTCCACCCCCATCTGCACCGCTCTCGCCTGCTGTTACTGCTCAAAATTCTCCCTTGGGATCGCCCCCCAAATTTACTCTCAATGAAACTTCTAAAGCCGACGCATCCGAACCTGAAAAAGAACAACCAAAAGGATCGGGATCTTATGAAGCTCAAAATCTCCAAGATATACCAGACGATGATTTCGGAGATTTTCAAGCAGCTGGATAACTCAATCTTGGAATTTGATTTCTTTGTACTTGAAATTTTTGAGTTGGTTCCATGTTTTATGGGTTATATATAAAGGTTTTACAGGCATCGTTACCATGTATTTTTATTTTTTATTTTTATCAATTTCATATATTTTGCTTTCTTGTATGGTACTACAAGAGTTTTTTTCTTTCGTACTTATGAAATTCCTTGTTAACTGGTACATGGCTTTAGAAATTTACTACGTAGTGGTCAAATGTGATGGGTCAATTGCACCCAATTCCTAAATACTGCTTTACTCTGGGTGGTGCCCTCTTGTGGCATGTTAAGCACATATAATTTAATAATACTAGTCGAGACAAGAGATTAGATTTTTTTTTTTTTTTTTTTTGGGTCCTTTTCTTCTTTAATTCTGATTAGTGTAGTCTGGTTTAAGCTGTCCATGTCCAACATGTCTTTATGCACACAATATCAATGTTCTTGGATTTCGTGGACCCTAATTACAGTGTTGGCAATTTGTTTCCATTATATAAGTACATTAAGAACTCATATTTCCTATGTTATATGATGAGTACGACGGGGGATCCTTTTTTGCCGGTGTGAGGCATGTGATCTCCTCTTATAAAACTTTCTTAATTGGTGAAAAATCTATGGCATCGAAGTGAAGGAGCAATCTCAGAGCAATAAAGTAAGGAGAGACGGAAAATAACTTAAAACAAGATAACCACATTCTCGAGAACAAATGAACCTTGAAATCCATACTGAATGGCATTCTCACTACGATCGTTCGTCAGTGACAGATGACTCGAGAAAAGAAAAGCACCAAGAAATCATCTCTAATTCAACCACATGTTTTTGATATAATACTTGACGCCCCAATGCCTAAGCGTTCTCAATTTTGATGATATTGAGTTCATGTGATAGAATTTTGGCCGTATTATTGTGCCCTTCCTCACATCCTCAACTCTCATGAATTTCAAAATTTTTGACAATAACGCATTCAATCTTGTGCATTCCCTTGCCAACAGTTGCAAAAACATCAAGAGCGCAATCATTCTAGTGCAATTTCTCCAAGATATCGACCTCCAATATGAACTTACGCCATCTGATTCCTTCAGCATGAATATTCTTTAGTGATTTACTACTCAACTTCATCGTCTCTTGTGGTTGTGGATCTAAATTGTCATCTGATGTGAATCTTCACAAGGGTCATGACTTCAGGCAGTGAGCGAGAGACTGCAATCTAAAGCTGATATACAAGCATAACAAAAAAGATCATAACAAGGAAATCAACTGCTGTAATAGACTAATAGTAATGTAAGCCAAATCCAACACTTTGAGATTCTGCAAACTATATAGAATGCTGGTATAAACATCCATCCTTGCATGATAATGTAGTTCGCACAAGTTTTCTCTAGCAGACGATGCCGTAACCTCGTTTCCTATAAGTTGCAGATGCAATCACAACATCCTGAGTATCCTGAAGCTGTAGGGGTGGAGCAAAAAAAAAAATTTCATTACGGACGTGAGTTAAAGGGTGTTTGGGAGTGATTTTTCACCATAAAAAATTAATTTTTTGATCGTTATTTCACAATTTCAGTCATAAAGTTTGACTTCCTTTCTCACAGGTGACCTCCACTTTTTTCCTAACGGTTAAAAAATCAATTCTCAAAATTGCTTTCAAACGGAGCCTTAATAAAGGTAATAATATAGAAATAATGTATCAAAAATGGCATAATTTGTTCGATATCTTACAATTGCTCCTTACCAAATTAATGCTTTGAAATAAACAAGTGATAATTGGAGAATGCATTGTATCAAACTCACAAATTCACTAATTCATCCTACATACCATATAAGGATACTACTATAATCATTCAAGATGTTGAATCAAATTCTAAATTTTATTCAATTCGTCTAAGTATTAACTAGTCATTCTTAGCTCGGAATAAGAGGGTCCGACCTTATCCGAACTAAATATGAATTAATATCCGATTTTTATCCGTCGAATAAGGTGGTTTGTTCTGACTTTCAAATCAGGTCATGTCATTATTTTGGGTGTAACATGTATTAAATACATAAATAAATAAAATATCTTAAATTTAAATAAAAGTAATTATGTAATTGGTAATATTGTTGTCAAATATAAGCTGTTATTTAAGTAATATTTTCAATTACACATCAAATTTCCAGCAATTTCCTAAATCATTACTTAGGATGGCTAAGTTATGAAGAAGTCAAACCTATATAATGTTCCAAGTGTATATTTATTTGAATAAATAAAAACATAGATCAATAGAAAAATAAATATTAGGATCATAATATTAGTATTTATTTCATTTAATTTCACAATTAGTCACTATATCATGAAAAATTTTAAGTCAGTCCTTTTCTTTTGAACCAAATGATAAGCTAATGTTAACAAATATCCACGCCAATCACTTGCGTGTTAGCTCTTAAATGGTTAAACGAACAACTAAGACCTTAAATTTGATTGTGCAACTGAAAATTGGCAGAGTGGAACCTAATTACTGGTAACACATATCTCCTTTTCCGTTACTCGTTCACGTATACGAAAGGCGGCAAAATTGGAGCTCAAATTGGAACAAAAATGCAGTTTTTTTTTTTTTAATCGTTATCATTAAATAGTCAAGAAATAAATCGTGGAGTATAGATTTTTTTAACAGAATTGGTACCCAGAAAACAATAATCTTCTTATGATTTGTTGTTGCAAAAAATTTGACAACGGCCAATTACAAAAAGATGACTGTCTTTTTGTATTAATGCTTAAAAAAAAATCTATACTTATAATATTGCTCTTATTGAATTAATAGTGACGATTTAGTCGAGAAAAAACTTTAAAAACTAAATTGAAACTTTGCAATAATTTCTCACCATATATCTAATGGAATTCTAGTACACGTGAAGAACCCAAAAAGAAAAAGGCTTCAACTCTCTCTCTCTCTAGAATTATTATTTATTATTACTCGTGTTTCAGTTTATTTCTCGCCGCTTTAAAGCTAATAATTTAGATGATAATAGTTCATTATCAAGATTCCTGCTTCTGGGCCATACCATTTTTCTGTATTTGTAAGTATTTCGTTTCAACGTTTACTAATTTTTTATTTTTGTAAATTATTTTCGAATTTTAGTCACTTTTTCCAAAGTTTCTCTATATGCTTTTGATAATTTTACTGATTCTCCAATTATGCTGCTTTCTGATGAAAACTGGTGTGTGGTTTTAGTACTAAAAGTAACTGTTTGCTTTTCTCTGTGTAGGTACGTGTGTGTTTAGTTCTCCAGTATAATGAATTTGTGTTTTTAGGAAGATGGAAGTTTGAGGAAAGATTTTGACTTTACTATTATTTAGTGTTTGATGATTTAATTGATGGGTTTCTGGGGTACTTTTACTGGAAATTTGATGAAACTGAGAACTCCTAACTAAACTCTTGAGTGGCTTGTTGTCGCATATCAGTGAAGTGTCATTCCTTATTTAAATTCTTGGTGTGAAGTTCTATCTTGGAGAAGTATATTTATTATATAGGGAATTTAAGTTAATTATCAAAATTAAGAATTGGAAAGGGGATTGTGTGCTTAATGAGAAAAGAGAGGAAGGATCTTTAGTGCTTTGTTTCTGTTTAGTAAGTTGTCCTGTTAATCATATGTGATTTCTTTGACACACAAGGAGGTCGTATTAGTATTGTCTTTCAATTTTCTTGTTTTGGAGATGGATATCATTACTGGAAGCAGCTATTGCTGAAAAGATATATGGCATATACATTTTTATTTATGAATTGAGCTTAGCTGTCAACTGTTTTCAGCATTTGGTGGTTTTTTTCTTCATTAGAGGCCTTTTCGACTGTAGAAAATCACATTATCTTATGCTGGAAATTTTGTTGTACTCGGAACAAAGCATTTCATGCAAGTCTCATCTCCATATGTAATTTCGTAGTTGTGAAGTGACGACATCTTCCAACTTGGACCGAGTGAAGCCAGGTGGCATCTAACAAATAGACATGGATTTTAAAGGTTTAGCCTGGGCTGATAATGTATATGAGAAGTTTGAAGCTATGTGTTTGGAGGTGGAAGAGGTTATGCGACAGGTAAAGCCTCCTTTCCATCCTTCTTTAGCTTTCTCTGTAAAGCTTAGTCTCTCCTTTTCAATGTTGGATTGTCTGTTGTGTGTGACCGTTTGTTATTTTGTTGTTTATCTCTTATGTATTTGTTTACAAAAATGAATAATGTTTTATAGTATGTTAAAGCTAATACCTAACTTCTTAGTAAAATCTCCACAGGCAGATTTTACATTTTATTTCATCAAAATCTTTATTGTAGCTAAAGAAACTAGCTGGATTGTTGTTCCTTTTTCTTTTGGAAAACAACTGCATTTGGGCATTGATTTATAACGAAAGTTTATCAAGTTGGAAAATTACAGGATACTGTTAAGTATGTGGAAAATCAGGTGCAGAAAGTTGGTATCAATGTCAAGAAGTTGTATTCAGAAATCATGCAAGATTTGCTTCCTCTATCTGGTGTAGATCCTGTGAAAGTAGCTGCTGGTGATGTGTCTCTTAGCCCTTGTGCTCATTTGGATATGAACGAAAAGCCAAAAGCTATGCTTGAAAATAGTGACTTAAAGAAGGAATCAACTGAGGATAAATTGAATGCTGATGAGGATGTGGGAAAGAAATTGTCATTAAGTGGACTTGGTAATGTATATGATCTTTTATCACCATAGGTGAAGTTTCTGCTCAAAATGCATAGGGCCTGCTTCTGCTTTTTCTTTTTGTAGAAAAGCTTCTTGAGGAAGAAACCTTGAGCCAACTTCCTCTAGGAGCTCTTTTGGCTAGACAAAGCCTATATTTGGCCCCTATTTTCTCAAAAACTCATTTTTTTAGAATTCATTTTCAACCGCACATTCTCCCATAAAATAATATTACACGTAAATAAAAAAAACATTTCCTTATTTTTTAACCACACATTCTCCAAAAAAATCATTATTACAAAATACATTTTTTCCCAAAATTGCATTTTAATGGAGTTCAAACAAAGGGCAAAGCATTTCGAGAAAGTTATTAGTTCCAAAAGCAGTTCTTAATCTTAGAAGCAGCTTTTGGCTTTTCAAAAGCCTGGCTAAATGGACCCTTATTCTTGTATATTCTACAAAATATAAAGAAGTGGGATTTGATAAATATCACCTTGTTGCTTTGAAACAATTTCTGAGAACAATCATCCTTTGAAAATATCTGTACTAATGACTCCTGTAACAGGTGACAAGAGAGGCACATCCTTGTTGTGTAACTTGAGAGAAAGTTGCGTACCTCCATCTGATCAGACAAATGTGATGTTATCCACAGATTTGGTTGGAAGCTGTAATTCTGTGGATGCTGTGATTACTAATGATTCAATCATTAAAGCGCCAGGTGAATCATCTACTTCCAATGTAACATTATCAGTTGATTGTGCCAGGCAAGATGCAGAAGTTTCTTGTTATACCTCATTTTCTCATCCCCGGCCTTCAGAATCTATCAGTATTTATTTGTGGTTGACTACTTCAATCCTGTATAATAATTTGTTCTTCAGCTACATTCCTGGATGTGGATGGTGATGTAGTTTCTCAACAAGGCTCAAACATAAGCAGCAATAAATGCGATATTAAGTCTGGTAATGAGGAGGTTATCATTTTTTATGAAGGTGCTTTTAGGATCATAGGATGAAAGGTTTCTATTTTTGTCTTCTTGGGAAAAAAACAAAGTATTAATGTGACGTTAAATAAAGAAACATTAAGTAGTTGACTAACGCTCTAACTAGTTCAAGCCACCGCAGCAGATGACAATGAAAGAAACTCATTTAATATAATTTTAATGATATATTGCTGTAATGAATTTATTTACACGATCATGCTCTATATTTTCTGTGGAGAAAAAAAAAATGTCGGAAACAACCAAAAGGGCCAAGTATGCACGTTCAGTCTTGTGTACATTTACGTGCAGGACACGAACTCAACTTTATTGTCCTCTGGATCCAGTTTTTGCTAAGATGCATTATTCCTTTTCCAAATCTTTACTGATGTATATTTCTACAGTGGCTGAAGATAAATTTGATGTTGGTGTCATCCACAATGATGAAGTTGTTGAGCCAAGAGCAGATATCTTAGAGCAATATGATAAATCAAATTTAGAGGAATCATGTGTCATGGTGGAAGGGGATATGCTCCGTTTTTTTCTTCAAGAAACTGCCAAACAGAAATCATTCAAGGTTCGATCTCTCTTTGTGCGTGTGCGCGCGCTTGCTCATGCGACTTTCTATATTTATGATTTTGACTTAATTTTATTTCAGAAAAAGATTCGTGAAGCTTTTTTGTCAAAATTGATATCAAGGAAACCAGAGTACCACAAGCTTTTTGTCCAATATGGAAATCGAGATGGAATGGAAGCAACAGAGATGGTGATTCCTGGTTCAAATAAAGTCTCTGACAATGCGAAATTGCAAGGTCTTAATTTTTCTGATTCTGACTGGGAGCTTCTCTAGATTTGCTGCTGCTGTGAGTGTATTGCTTTCCCTCTACTATAACTATGCGGATGGTATGAATCGAGAATTCAGAAAATACTCTAATTAGTGTTTGAACAAATCAATAACACACATTGTACATAGAAGTCCATATGTTCATGCTTCGTGGCCAATCTAATATTGGTATTTTGCTTATATGTTTCTTTTTATGTAACATATTGGTGGCATATCTGTTTAAAATTTTCATTGCTTTCGGATAACTTCCATAAAGTCCAAGGCTTTTTATCTTTCTACTCTTTTGTGGACGCTATTTTTATCTTTACTTGAAGGGATTGAAATTTAGGGTAGATACACCAAATCACTTAAAGATGGAGGTGTTGATTCGCAATGATTAATACTGCTTGTAAGTTTGTAGCCGCATCCATATTGCCAAAGAATAGACGTGCAAATCGCATGAAAATTAAGTGGCGTACAAGGCAGAAGGAGTCACTAGGATTCTCTTGAACTGGGTTTTTTATATTGAGTTGTTTCATTGATATTTTGTGCTGTATGAATATCCAGTATTTCTACTCTATCTAATTCATATTGTGCCTTTGATAAGTTGGATTGTACAGTATTAAACAAAAAAAATAAGTTAAAATTTTGTCTACTGTACTATCTATCGTATCTTAATATGCTAATGCTTAAATTGACTTTAGAAATCACCAAAAACTTCATGCGAAGAATTAGTACTCCTCTCCAATCCTTCGGGGACAATAGATGCATACAGTAATATCAGGCGGTCCCCGCATGCACAGGTGGCTACAGTCAGCAGTGATTTCTGGTATTTTGAGTTTCGACTCAATCAGTTGCTTGTCTTTCTTTTAAGTATGAACTGTTGGATGTTCATCTATTCTATACTGGGAAAGCTTTTAATGTTCAGATTCTATTGGGGTTTTCATCCTGGCTATTGTTCGCTCCACAGCCTCTGCGAAGGGCATTGAGCACACTGTTATTCAGATTCTATTGGGGTTTTCATCCTGGCTATTGTTCGCTCCACAGCGTCTGCGAAGGTTGTTGAGAACACTGTTATGTACTAGTCGTCCTTGATGGTTTTTGTCTCTTTTAAGCACCAATTCTCTCCTTTATGTTCTGGTGAAATGCTCCTAAAAGAGACTGGTTCTGGTTGAGTATGTTTTTATCGACCCAACTCGCACAGGTTTTCATAGCTATGTTAAACACTCATTCTATCTAACGCTAAGAGGGCACTTATAGACGTGAAACAGTATGAATCAAAACAAGGATCGATTTCGTTTATTGAGAACTGACCAATGCTTTACATTAGAACCAGCTTACTACAATATTACCGTCAGAACCTGCGGTCAATTAATTAATTCAGGCAGCTCTTTCATGCCAAAAATAATCAGTAGTACAATTCAATCACCATCTTTTTCTTGCAATAAGTAAATTTTTGGCTCTAATCTTCTATCACCGATCTTCAGCAAAGAGAGCTGCATAGAGAAGCTCGTTCCAAGTATCTGGTAAGCCAGGAAGGCACCAATGGCTGCAATCGAGCCCTTTTTGCAAGCTGTAGTACGTTGGATGTGCATCCTTTCGATATTGTGAGAGTAATGTGATGTCGAGTAGATATACTGGTTTCTTGATTCTACGTAGCACTTTGTTTACAACAACGGCAGACGAGGGTATGGAGGCTGGGTATTTCAGGCCAAAGAATGGTTGTATCTCTCGACTACATGATTTTGATGGCTCACGCCAATCCTTGCCCCTGTAGTTGAATGATAAGGTCGATTACATGAATAATTTTTCACCACTCGATTTGGTTCATTAAAAGATCTGTAGTAAAAATAAATCTATAATAACAATTTTTGACTGTGTTAATCGTAGTTTACCCCCCTTGTTTATTTTAGAGCTCTTGATATAATCTTATAAAATTATCTATCGAGCCATTAAACGCATCTTTTGTTAACTTTTCATCATGGTAGTAAATATATTACAAGAATGTTATGTGTACAGTGCTGTATACATACAATACTCTTACGGTCGTGGGCCATCGATTATTTTAATCGTGGTCTCATCTCTTGTATGTAAAAGAGCTATCAATTATGATGTCAAAATTACTGAAGCATTGTTCAATATATTATTATAGATTGTAGACTATATAGTTTATCTTTTGATCCCGCTAAAAGTTTATGTCAACTATGGTAGTACGTAAGGAAGGTAAATATCCCACCACACTTATTTTCTTTTTTATTTTATCTTTATACTTTTAAAATCATATTTAAAAATAAATAAATAAATGGACAAAAAGTGATTATATTTTTATTTTCCTCCCAACCCTACCTCCTAGAAATCCTTTACGAGGTAGGGGAGTGGGAGTGTCATCCCACCTGCCTCATTGTCATCTCTATTAGGATGCTAACACAGTGTTGTCAAGCGCATAATTTAGCATGAAATTGAGTGAGGAAGAATATTGCACTTTAGTAAGAAAATTGAATGCTTACTCGTAATGTGTGGGGGAAATTCCTTGGAAAAACACTTTGGTTTTTGAAGGATCAATATTTCTATCGATCCATCTTGCCCATGTGTTCAACCCTTTATAGTAAGCAATCAGACGGTTCATATCTTTGTACAATTTGCCACCCTCTTCCATGTAATCCCATCTGAAATAAAATTCATTGAGTCTCCTGTTCTACCAGAGGTTATTATTTTTTCTATTTATTTTCAAAATGTTAATCTTACGGTTTAGATCTTCCGGTGTGAGTCCACCAATGCCATGAGTTGAAAATCAACATATCCATTCCTCTCCATGCATCTCCATTTCGGATTGAGTCGAGCTTGAGAACCCGACCTGCCTGTTGGCTCTCCAAGTCCACGAGGTACGGCGTGCTATATAATAACAATTTCATTCCATAATCCTGTTTCAAATTATAGTTAGATTCTAATGAGAAATTGAACTATGTCCCTAATAAAATTGACAGGAGATGTGGACCATTTAATGGGTTGTCCATACAATAGTAGACAATGTTTGGCATCCCCACATAAAAAAAGATACATCCCTCCGTGCCTGGAAAGCGTCTCCAAGAGCTTTTTTAAACATGAAATGTTCTCAATTTTAAAAAGTCAACTTTTAAAATCATGCTTCAAGAAACTCTTTAAATTAATATTCTAATTTAAAGAGTTGAAAAATAATTAAATACATTCAAAGTATTTCAATTTTCAATATTGAAAAATAATATTATAATATAAAGAAAAGTTAGTTAAAATAAAAAACAGTGAAAAATAATAAATATTTTTTTGGAGCAGTAAAATTAAATGTTAAATATAAAAAGCACGTTGAAGTGCTTTAAAAAAAATTTCTCTCTAAATTTATAGTTACTCTTTAAATTATATAATATGCTCTTTAAAAATAAAGACACTCTCAAAGTGTTAAATTTTTAAAAGAATCTTCTTTTTGGCAAAGAAGTGACAAAACGAGAAGTAAATCAAATTTAACATATAAGTTTACTGCCATTGGCAAATTAATTTATAAAAGTTTATTTGTGGGCCTAAAGTTTTTCACCTAAAAGTTCCAAATAAAGGATATAACCAGCCAATTAAAAGCATACCCCAAATGCCTATCCATTTTCAGTTCCAAAATGCCTTCCACCGACTAAAGTAAATTCCACATTCCAATAATATCGAATTCATGTTAGGTAGGGATGTATGGATTATTGGAAAATAGTGTACTGAATGACTCTTCACAAATAATCGATTCATTTCCCTTTCCTCCCAAGACCCAAATTCAATACGATGGCTAAGGTGTACACACAACTTTACACCCCCTTCACATGGAAGAGGGTCACGAATATTTTATTATATGTGGGCCTCCTCCATGTGAGGGGAGTGTAAGGCTGCGTGTACACAACCCTTGAAAATTCCACCTAAATCTAACCTTTCCGCTACTGCTCAGGTCATCGACGTTGGCGCCAATCACAAATTTTCAGCATTGTAAATAAAAATGAAATTTTTACTGCATCAATGTTGCAGGGAATAGTGTTGTTCAATTTAACTTGCTACACATGTCGGACTGATAAATTTTAAAAGTTCTACTCCATTTATTCTATGAGTTATAACACAATAATTGTCGGGGGAGTGAAACTAGAAAAATTTGGATTCAATGAATACACATTAAACTTTTACCTTCCCAAACTTAAGGAACAAGGACATAACATGAATGCACTATAAAAACTTATCGGTTTGGCTAAAATTTATCAAGAAAAGTAGTTGAAATCAAGTGGCTATGAATAGCTTGGCCAGATTGAATATCTTCTCAATCCCATAAAAAATGAAAAAAAAAAAGATGCATGTAATTGTGTTAGTCGTAGTTGGAGAGACTGTATACCTGGTTTATTTGTGACGATTTACTTAATGAAAATATTTAGCTTTCAAGCAAAAAATAAAAATAAAACTATGGGCTCAAAACTTACCAAGAATACAAGTGCGACAATTCCCTCTCTTCTTATAAGTGTAGTCCTCGCCTTTGGAATCCATGAATGAATCATGCAACTCAGTGATTGCCACATGTTCAAACTGAGTGAGTCACCCACAAACATGATCTTCTTCCCTCTCCATTTCTCCAAAAATTTCACCCCATTAAACCTACATTAAAAAAATAAATAAAAGGAAGTAAGTCGAGCCGAGTCTAGCCTAGTAAAGTCAAGTCCAAGTTACAAAATAATCCAAGTTGAGTCCACCTCACCTTGGTAAGTTACATGAGAAGGGCTGCCATCTGTATTTGAGGTACATTTTATCAGGTCTTTTGTACTTACCACAGTTGAATTCATCCTCTATGAAAGGACAAGTTGAGAAATCATATAGAGGATAAGAGGCATCAAAAACCCATTTGCCTCGGAAAATATTGCAGCCGCCTGCAGCTCCGACGAGTTTTCCGCCGGTGGAGCTGGTGGCATTTAAGTCAGCATGTGCTTGGCGTGAAAACAAGAAAAGTAGTGAGAGAAACAGCGTTTTGAAGACGAAGCCCATTCTTGGACTTCGATCCAAGAAAATTTTTAGTAAAGAACGAGTTTTGAACAAATTAGCGTCGTACTATGCACACTATGTTGAGTGTATATACATATATATATATATATATATATACACATCACACACTTGCATGAGGGAGAGAGGAAGAACTGCAAGGCTTATATTGACCTGATCTGCCGGGATTTACGAATTATTTTATTTCAGTTTGATTTAATGCCGTCTAGGTTGTACGCAAGCCTCTAAAATATTAGCATTTTTATTTTGGACCTACTTCAGAAATCAAAGTTCTTTGAAAACTCCATCAAGCAAAACTCGAAAAAATTTGCTTAATTTTATTTTTTAGTAAAATTAAAAAATCTTTACCGAACTTCACAAAAACTTTTGAACGCATTTTATTATACTTCAACAAGACATTTACATATTTTTGAAATGTAATTCTTATATTAAAAAAAACTAACTAGTGATTAAGTTTGAATTATGTTAAATATCGAAGAAATAAAAATGAAATTATAATATAGTGTCATACGTTTCACATAAATAATTTTTTCACTTATCATGAGTACACAAAATTTAAATAAATTGATAATTTGAAACAATGGAAATGGCCGACAGCTAGCATGTGGGATATGTTGCTACATTTATAACTTGTGGTCAACTTTTTAAATTAATATTTTCTCATGTTTTTAATAATTGTATGCACGTATAGTTTACAAATATTTTAGATGTCAATTTCTAAATTTAGTATTTGCATTTTAATGTAAAGTAACTCTAATAAAAGAGTTATGAATATATTGCATGCATGGTTATAAAAAGGAAAAGAACAAGTATTGAAGTGAAAGATAGTCTTACTTCAAATGAGTGGGATATTTGAAGAAAAATGTTGAAAATTAGAAGTTCGATAGATGAAAAGTTAGCAACTTGTTAGGAGTAGATCTTGTAATGATTTTTGTTAACATGACAATGAATAATCATATTTATATGATATTGAATAACATGTTCAATAACATGAGTTCTATATCCCTAAATTTAATTGAACCAGTTATTTGAACTGATAATTAACTAATTTTTTCCGTGTAAAAAGAATCTCAATACCAGTTAAAGGTATAGAGTTCTTCAAAAATCTCAAAATCTATACTTATTTCAGCTCTCACAAATCACCAATAATACAAACTAAAAACACAAAAGAGATAAGATGGCGATAGATTTGGACTTTGCTATATTGATAGGTTAAATGTAGGGCCTCCAATTAAATGAATTTAATATGTACTCATTTGTCCATAAAATCACAGTCCAAAACTACATAAAACCCTGATAATTGGCACTTTCAAGAAAAGCCACTTCAAATATTTGCTTAGGCTGTATCCGTAAGTACTTCAATTAGCACTTAATTTAAACCTATCATCAAAAAGTATTTATTGATTTGCACTTCAAACTTCTCTTAAGTGTGACTTTCTTTCTAAATAATTGCTAAAGAAAAATACAAATCATGGTTATTTTCAATGCACGTTTCATAATTTCGTTATTGTTGAAACGTGTGAAAACTAAATTGAATCAAAGATAAAGTAATAAGAATCCCACTCAGATTTACGAAGTTGAACATCCACTACTTGAAGTTCTGGTTGCCTATGCTTGGAACTTTTACTTTTGGAGTAATTAACCAAATAATTTTGTAAAACATAATAAAAAACAATAATTTGGAATTATATATTTGTCCTCTCAATTCTCAATTATGATTATTGACTGCATTTACTTAACAAAGGGCTAAAAGATTACCATTCAAATCAATTATGGATTCGTTGGAGTGAATGGTTCCTAAGGAAAATAATCTCAAGCTCAATTTTATCAATTCTTTTATCGTGAAGAAGGTATTCGATGAAGTATTCCTCTACTGAATGGATCACCTTAGCATATCCCCGAGGAATGTGTTGAGGGTTGCAATTTATAAACCTTGATTATTGTTATTGGAACTAAGGGAGTGTTTGGTTCCACTTTTTTGCCCGATTTTCAGCCCTTTTTGGACCGTTGGAGCCTTGCAAGCCGGACTTCCATGTCTCACAAAGGGGCCCACATACAGAACAATAACGGTCATAAAATCCATTTCTTCTGGAAAAAAATCGGAACCAGACACACTCTAAATTAATAGGTTCATTAGAAGAGTCAAGCAATTTTTATATAACTCGATGGATTGAATTGCCAAGTTAATTGAACCACTCCAATGAGATCGTCAAGTAAGCACACGAAATACATAATTGAGAGCTGGAAAGATGGCATGGCACAGCTGTTAGAAGGGGTGGGTTATTTATTTGTAAACTTTTTGCTACAAAAAAATTAATTAAAAAGTTATAAAATTGTTGGGCAAGGGCCTATTTGTGGTTATAGCCATGTCAAAACTGATAAGTGCATTTTACACACTTATTTAGACAACAGAATATGAATAGTTGTTAGTAGTGTTGAAATATCATTTAATTCTATATAAATTACATTTTGCAAGACAATATTAATGAATATAATGAGATTTAGTAGAAACAAGCGAAAATGACTAAGCTGGATGAAAATCAAAGTTTAGGAACCAAAGTGCCAATAGTCAAAAGATGACCTGGAGGAAGAAATGAAGATATGAAAGATTAAAGACCAATTTTGCGAAGACATGAAGCATTGGAAAAAGAAATGAGAAAGAAGTCAAGAAACAAGAAAATGGAGTTTAAGGACAAAAATGCAAAGAATAAATTTTCATTTGAACTATGCTATAGCATACCTATATCTTTCATGCGGTCGCATGGCTGAATTTTATTGAACTATGCTATAGTATACGATTGTACTATGCTATAGCATAGTACATTTTCAAAGGAAAAATTCTGGTTTCCTCATATGACTCAAACTCTTATAGAAACATGATTTGGTACGTCTTTTAAAGACCTAAGACTGTTCATAAGTAGTTTACCACATATTACGACGTATTCATATAGGTTTTAGAGAATAGAAGGAGGCAAAAAATACGAAAATTGATTCCAAAACTTGAAGATTCAATTCAAATTTAATTGAATAATATCGGTTCTTCAATATTTCTTTTGTTTTATTTTTCAACATGTTAGGTTAGATTTATTTGTCTTAGGAAAACGATAAATCATGTAATATGAATTTTTAATTTTCAATTTTACATAGTTGACATCAAAAATATATTTTTGGATATTGAATGATTTATATGATTTTCTTTTCTTCACAATTAATTTACATAGTAGTTGTGTGAATATGATGACTTATTTTATGCATTCGAAAGAAGGAAAATAGACTCGACATGGTATAAATCGTCATAGAATTCGATAGGGGATAGAGATATACAGCTATGCCTTTGTGAATCTTTAAGTGTTCATAAAAATTCATGCATTCTTATATGTTAACATCCATCATAGAAATATAGTCGATTCATATGTGAGAATATATTTGACATTATTTGACAGAGATTGCTGAATAAAATAGGAATATTGATTTGTCAAAATTCAATCGTGTTGTCAAAGTGTAGAACTAAGGTTAACAGTGTTTATTACATTGGAATTTGTGACCATAGTGCATTTGTCATTCATTAGAAGAGATCAACTCTTATTTAGTAAAATTTGCATTTAGTTTAGTTAATTCACTCATAATTGTATAGTAACTTATTTTTGTTATAATTTATTACAACAAATACATCCTATTATTCTTGTTTTGGTTGAGATTGTGATAATTAAAATCGAACTAAATCAATCTCCGTGGGACGATATTTAGACTGAATTCCACTTTAGTACTTATTAACAAATGATACATTTGTGGTGGTTTAATTCGAAAGATATTTTCATGAAAAAAAAAAAAAAAAACCTAATCCTTTTACCATTTTATTTACAATTTGTTAGTCTAACATAAAGAATAGAAATGGTTATTTATATGCATATTAAAAGGTATAAAGGGTTGATCATGTACATATGAATAGGTTTACATAAGTCCTCCACCAGGTTTTCAAGCTTAGGGGAGGGGATAAAATGAAGAATTTTTACTATCATTCATTCTTAATAAACGGGAAAAAAATTAAATTAATTCTTGTCTCTCTGAAACTAAGTATGTTTTACACTTAAATAAATAAAATTTCCTCGCACCTATTGGGTTAATCAATTTTTCTAATTTAATCAAATCTTATTTTGTAAGTGGAGCTTGGTGGTTTAAGTGGTTAATTAAAAAAAATAAAAAATTGAAAATGAACGCATGCATGGGATATCAATTCTAACATTTTTCCAAATTTGAATGAATATCTCAAATTTCCCCACTTTCCCAAATTTCATCAAATCACCATCCCCATTTTCCAACTATTCATCATACTAATTATTTTTCTCATACTTACATACTGAGTTTATCAAGAAAAAGAGAAGAAGACCAATGTGTATTAATTCTTGCATTCAATTCATATTTCTTTGGCATTCTACTCCATCCAACCCTAACGATAAAATTTGCTTTCTTTATTTGTGTCCCAAATTATAATTTACTTTTTTTTTTTTTATAATATTATAGTTGATTTCTTAGTTTCCTCGTATGTCTCTATTTAATTCTTCAACTGTACTTGGAATAATAAATAAAACGCATATACATGCGTATTCCATATATTTTTTTTCATTGCTTAAACCATGAGTGAGAAACAAAAGAGTATCCACATTCCATTATAGCTTGTAAAGATACTCTTAGAACAATTCGCACAACAGATCACGACTCGAACCAATTAGTGAAGCCATTGCTCAATTTAAATGCTCCATCAAAAGAAGATGGTTACACTTCTGCAGCTCAGAAATATCATGTTGTTTATCAAACGTTGAGAATTTTTGTACCCAATTTCTAAGAATTTTCTCATCTGGAATTTTTCGACCATACATTTTTTGCATGAGTTCTCTTCTTTCTACCGATCTAAATGAAGGTTCATAATAGACACTGACATCACATTGAAAATAACTTTTGACTTTTTAACATCGTGTTGTTGGATGGATCTCGAAAGATATAGAAATCTCTTCCATGTTAGTAGAAATGTTCTTATTACATTAAATGCATCACCATATATGCTTAGAAAATTTGGCAAAATCAAATCTTGTCGAAGTAAAAATTTCCATGAACAATAGGACTAGCACGGTGTACTTGTTTAACATCAAAAGTCGACTTCTTAAGGAGATATTACCAAATAAAGTTTGGTTAATAAATTAACTTGATGGATGTTACATGTATATTTCCTTGATGTCGCATTGCTTTATACTTTTTAAGTCGTGTTAATCTTCTGAAAACTGTAAAGTCATTTGATTGATGAGAACAATTTGCATTGTACTCAAAAGATCAATGAAGGCATACTGTGCCACCATCGTACTGGTGGAAGAAGGCAAGATAGCACTACCCATTTCATCCAGTCGAGCTGCAAATACTAACCTTCCGTCAAGGAATCAAGATTCCCTTTTACAACCTCGAGCATTCCACAAACTTAGA